>NC_047579.1:54053441-54123441 GCF_011004845.1 Esox lucius
TATTTTTTTGTTTCTATGAACATATAGAATATAAAATGTTGTCTGATGGAATCTCTCCGACCACACATTCAGTTTGTGTCATATATAATCTACATATTTATATATTTGTTTTTGTTTGGATTCACTGGGTTTATATTTGTTTTTAAGGTTTGGGGGGCGGTCAAACATGGATAAGTGCTTTAAAAGAAGGGACTGGCAAGCATAAAAAACTGTCAGATTATACAGATTAATGAAGGGACGGGCAAGCATAAACATCTCTCAGATTATACAGATTAAAGAAGGGACGGGCAAGCATAAACATCTCTCAGATTATACAGATTAAAGAAGGGACGGGAAAGCATAAAAAACTGTCAGATTATACAGATTAAAGAAGGGACAGGCAAGCATAAACATCTCTCAGATTATACAGATTAAAGAAGGGACGGGAAAGCATAATAAACTGTCAGATTATTCAGATTAAAGAAGGGACAGGCAAGCATTAAAATCTCTCAGATTATACAGATTAAAGAAGGGACGGGCAAGCATTAAAATCTCTCAGATTATACAGATTAAAGAAGGGACGGACAAGCATAAAACTATCTCAGATTATACAGATTAAAGAAGGGACGGGCAAGCATAAAACTATCTCAGATTATACAGATTAAAGAAGGGACGGGCAAGCATAAACATCTCTCAGATTATACAGATTAAAGAAGGGACGGGCAAGCATAAAAAAACGTCAGATTATACAGATTAAATAAGGGACGGACAAGCATAATAAACTGCCTGATCATACATATTAAAGAAGGGACGGGCAAGCATAACAATCTCTCCGATTATATAGATTAAAGAAGTAATAATCTGTCAGTCAGATTGTACAAGATGACAGCAAATTACTGTGGGAACCAGATAAACACAGGATAGGAGAGGGAGAAGGCAAATACACACACGCACACGGACACACGGACACACACACAATACTTTTCATCCTCAGCAGGATAGAGGGGACAGGACCAGAACATGACACACTTCCTGCTCACAACGATCCACTTTCTTATTCCCGTCAGGACTAAAAAGGGGACTCACCCACCCTACCATATGATTATATAAGTAGTACATACACCCTACCATATGATTATATAAGTAGTACATACACCCTACCATATGATTATATAAGTAGTACATACACCCTACCATATGATTATATAAGTAGTACATACACCCTACCATGGACTAATTTTGTTTAAATACTGGATTATTTTTCAATGTTAACGAAGACATCTGCTTCAAGTTAGCAAGTGGCACCCAGATATATTGTCCCACATACACAACAGCATGGTTATTAAAGGTTTCGGCTTCCGTGTCTTTGCATACAAACAAACTTAATATGGGAGAACGTATACCTCAGGTATATGAGATATTTTGCCTAACCAGTTATGGCAACGGCACAAACATAACAAACGCCATGACATGAAATGTTCGACACAGACTGCACCTTCTTATTGGTAAAACGGAATGTGTGTGTGTGTGTGTGTGTGTGATTCATGTCTAGTCCACTTCCTCTGAAACATTGTGATGTGAGTGTGATCATAGTAACCTGGATGACTTCACTATTAAATTGTTGGATCTGAGGTAGGTAGATCAGTTTCTCTCAGCTGATCGTGTGTGTGTGCGCACGTGTGTGTGTGTGTGTCCAAAACATAATCAAAACATAATCTGACACATAATCAGACATTTACCTAATTAACAAAAGGTTTGCCTAAGTTTCACACACAGCTGAGGGAGGTGGATCTACCTGACTGGTGATGTCATCAGGTTACTGGAAAATCACACATCACACAGTGTCTGAAGAAGTGGAGGAGCCATCAGTCTGTCTCTCTCACACACACACTTTGATCACAGTATGTTTGGAAAACAGCCACTAGTGGCAGCAGTGAGTTCTATTTCAGTCAGGCAAACTTGGGGCCTTGAGGTTAGGGATTTATAAAAACTACATTTTGAGGAAATCAATTGAATGTTTTAAAATAATTTGTTAATGTATTCATTTGGCAAAGATTATCATCAGACGTTATCAAAAAGCATCCGTGATTCATATATTTCTTTCCTACCACATGAGATTATCCCTGTCTGGGTGTTGGTAACAACTACTTAGTGATTATGCTAATGATTACCTTGGCTTTCCCAAAATATTCTCAATTGAATGTTTACTACTGCATAGCCTTCAAAACCCTTAATCCAGTAGTGTTTGGTATATCAGACTTCGCAATCACATGAGCGCTACAGAAACACCACCTACCACCCAGGTCTAGGAAATTCGATATTTTCCATTAGTGGTAAGCGCAAAGACAAATGCAAACTAAGGCTGCAACAACTAATCGATACAAATTTAAACTGTTGACAATCAAAATCTTGGGTCTACAAGAGACGCAGGAAAAAATATACACTTTGAAAGATAGTGGAGGCTGAGATGTCAGAGGCTGATATGCTTGAGGCTGAGATAGTGGGGGCTGAGAGTGTGGAGACTGAGGTGGTGGAGGCTGACATGGTGGAGTCTGAGATAGTGGAAGCTGAGATAGTGGAGCCTGAGGTGACAGAGGCTGATATAGTGGAGGCTGAGAGAGTGTAGGCTGATATAGTGGAGGCTGGGTTGGTGGAGACTGAGATAGTGGAGGCTGGGTTGGTGGAGGCTGAGATGTTGGAGGCTGAGAGTGTGGAGCCTGAGAGTGGAGGCTGAGGGGGTGGAGGCTAGATGGTGGAAGCTGAGATAGTGGAGGCTTGGTTGGTGGAGGCTGAGATGTTGGAGGCTGAGAGTGTGGAGCCTGAGAGTGGAGGCTGAGGGGGTGGAGGCTAGATGGTGGAAGCTGAGATAGTGGAGCCTGAGGTGGAAGAGACTGATATAGTGGAGGCTGGGTTGGTGGAGGCTGAGATAGTGGAGTCTGGGTAGGTGGAGGCTGAGATAGTAGAGGCTGAGATAGTGGAGTCTGGGTAGGTGGAGGCTGAGATAGTAGAGGCTGAGGTGATGGAGGCTGAGATAGTGGAGTCTGGGTAGGTGGAGGCTGAGATAGTAGAGGCTGAGGTGATGGAGGCTGAGATAGTGGAGCCTGGGTTGGTGGAAGCTCAGGTGGTGAAGGTTATACTGAAGGGAAGTCGTGAGAGAGCGCTGGTTGCTCTAATGGGGCAGAGTAGCTGACCTTTGAAGTTAAGTTCATAATCTTCTTGGCTAATCTGTTTAGCCAACATATAAAAACATTGTTCTCTTAAAGGTGAAATTACATTATAAACCAACCTTTATTTCACCAGCTTACTACATAGTTACTATATTTTCATAATATATGTAAACATCGATGATGATAACAAAGGTAATGGAAATGTATTTGACATTTGGAAAGAGAAGGCAATTTATGTTATTGTATATGTTATTGTTATATGTTATTAATGTTGTTCTCAGGTCAAAGTGGGCTTGGAAAGTTTAGCGTGGTCAACACGGTTCAGTAAAAATATAAACATGTTATTAATGTTGTTCTCAGGTCAAAGTGGTCTGGGGAAGTCTAGCGTGGTCAACACTGTTCAGTATGAATATAAACATGTTATTAATGTTGTTCTCAGGTCAAAGTGGTCTGGGGAAGTCTACTCTGGTCAACACTCTGTTCAAGTCTAAAGTAAGCAGAAAGTCCTGCACCCCAAACTACGAAGAGAAGATCTCCAAGACCGTTAAACTACAGTCAGTCAGCCATGGTAAGTACACACACACACACACCATTCACCCACACACACACACACACACATATATATATATATATATATATATATAAATAAATGTATACAATGTATATGTGTGTGTGTGTGTATTTAATATATATATTAAGTACATTACATATAGTAATATAGAAAAAGCTCTAGAAAAAATTATGAGACCACACTCCTAATTATTTTTAAATCAGCATCTCAACATATATGACAGCCATTGCATTCCAGTGTCTGTTAAATTCCAACACAGGCACACATCATTTTACTTAATGAGGTACTGATTAGGTGATTACCTGAACCAAATCAAATTTACGAAGAAAAGTATAAAAACCACTGCTGTGGTCATCATTATTCTTTTGCAATAGGACCAGCTGGATGGTACCTCAAGTAGTACCTCAAAGGCAATTAGAATAAAAAAATTACTATTTAGCATGACAAAATAGTTGAAAAGAAAAGGGTTCGATTATGGCTTTACTGGCAGAAGGATGCAGTGAGCGTCAGGTTTCTTCCATCCAGAAAATTTCAAAGATGGCGGTTCTTAAGAACAAGGTCAAACAACAGACATTGGGGACAACAAAGCTACAGACTAGCTGAGGACAAAAAGGACTGTCCACTGACCAAGATGACCATCAACTCATTCAAATGTCACTCAACAACTGTTGGATGACATCAAGTGACCTACAGAAAGAATGGCAAACAGCAGCTGGTGTGAAGTACACGGCGAGGACGGTTCAAAACAGGCCAAATCAGGCCAAATCAGCAAACCACTGTGGCTGGTAGGCCTCTCCAGGTCTCTGTCTAACCATTAGACGACCAGATGTTGTGCCAAGCTTGTCAGAGATGATTTTACGGTCCAATCTTTATGGACTTTTGCAAACTTCAGCCTGGCTCTTCTTTGCTTCTCATTGATGTAGGTTTTTTTTCTTGCTTTGCACGACTTCAGCTCTACCCCTAGTCTCGCACCCAATGTGAAATTTGGTGGAGGATCGGTGATGATCTGGAGATTTTTCAGCAAGGCTGGAATCTGGCAGATTTGTCCTTGTCAAGTACAAAGTTATCCTGGAAGAACACCTGCTTCCTTCTGCAATGTTCCACAACTCTGAGAATTGTTTTATCCAGCAGGACAATGCTCCATGCCACACAGCCAGGTCAATCAAAGTGTGGATGGAGTACCACCAGATCAAGACCCTGTCATGGCCAGCCCAATCTCCAGACCTGAATCCCATTGAAAACCTCGGGAATTTTATCAAGAGGAAGATGGATGGTCACAGGCATTTCAAAGCTGAGATACTTGAATTTATGTGCCAGGAGTGGCTTAAAGTCATCCAAGAGCAATGTGACAGACTGGTAAAGAGCATGCCAAGACGCATGAAAGCTGTGATTCAAAATCAGGGTTATTCCACCAACTATTGATTTCTGAACTCTAAGGTAAGGCACACCTGTGCAATAATCATGCTGTCTAATCAGCATGCCACACCTGTGAGGTGGATGGATTATCTCGGCAAAGGAGAAGTGCTCACTAACACAGATTTAGACAGATTTGTGTACAATATTTGAGAGAAATAGGCCTTTTGTGTACATAGAGAGTCTTAGATCTTTGAGTTCAGCTCATGATAAATGGGGGCAAAAACAGAAGTGTTGCATTTATAATTTTGTTATATGTGGTTGTGATGTGGCTGTGTTATCAGTCAGGAGAAGGGTACAAAATAATTTCCAAAGCATTAGATATACCATGGAACACAGTGAAGACAGTCATCATCAAGTGGAGAAAATATGGCACAACAGAGACATTACCAAGAACTGGACGTCCCTCCAATATTAATGAAAAGACGAGACGGAAACTGGTCAGCGAGGCTTCCAAGAGAACTACAGCAACATTAAAGGAACTACAGGAAGTACTAGCTGTGTGCTACATGTGACAACAATCTCCTGTATTCTTCATATGAATGGGCTTTGGGGTAGGGTGGCTAGATGGAAGCCTTTTCTTACAAAGAAAAAACATCCAAGCCCATCTGAAGTTTGCAAAAACAAACATCAGTTTCCCCAAAAGCACGTGGGAAAGTGGGTTATGGTCTGATGAAAGGTTTAACTTTTTAGCCATAATTCAAAAGGTATGTTTGGTGCAAAAACAACACTGCACATCACCCAAAGAACACCATACCCACAGTGAAGCATGGTGGAGGTAGCATCATGCTTTGGGGCTGCTTTTCTTCAGCTGGAACCAGGGCCTTAGTCAGGGTGGAGGGAATTATGTTCCAAATACCAGGCAATTTTGGCACATAACCTTTAGGCGTCTGTTAGAAAGCAGAAGATGAAGAGGAAGTTCACCTTTCAGCCCAACAACGACTCAAAGCACACATCCAAATCCTCAAAAGCATGGCTTCACAAGGAAAATATTATTGTTTTTGAATTGCCCAGCCAGAGCCCAGACCTGAATCCAATTGTGGGGTGATCTGAAGAGAGCTGTGCACAGGAGAAGTCCTCGCAATCTGACAGATTTGGAGCGCTTTTGCCACGTCAAGATATGCCATGCCAATAGACTCCTACCCTGAAAGTCTGGGTGCTGTAAAAAAATCAAAAGGTACCTCAACAAAGTATTCGTTTATGGGTGTGCACACTTATGCAACCAGGTTATTGTGAGTTTTTTCTCTCTCTAAATTTCATCTGTTTTTCAATTGAATTGTTCACGTTAGAGGTCACATTAAAGGTGGAAAAACTTCTTAAATGATTTATCTTTGTCTCATTCTTTTACATCACAAGAACCTGGCATTTTAACCGGGGTGTGTAGACTTTATATTTATATATATATATATATATATATATATATATATATATATATATATATATAAAACGGCAATAGTCCATAGAATAGAGATTAATATCTTTTTATCTCACTATCTCTGTCTGACACACACACACCCTGAGGAGAGGCCGAGGACGCAGTGCGGACCTCCCAGTACTGTATGAATGTAAACGTCAGAACACACTGGATTTTTGCTGGGACATGTACATGTACATCCCCTATGACCCACTACTGTACATGAGGGACGCCCTCACACACACACACACGTATATCCTGACAGAAACACATCCTCAGGTATGTGGTGTCTTATTGTGACTGTGGAGGTTACTGAATGCGTCGTTGGTTGGAGCCATGAGGTATGCAGATTACCATTACAGGAGTGAATAGGGTCTTTGTGTGTGTGTACTTTATGTGCCTATACGGGGTCACTAACTATGGAATAAATCTTTCTCACACACACACACACACACACAGTGTTATAACCACCACTTGAGGAAACAAGGCCCAAAAAAGTTGAAAAGGAAAGTTTTGAGTGAGGAACAGAAGAGTTCAATTTGCAGTGGTCTTTCATTTTAACCCTTCGGTTCCTCACTCAAAACTTTCCTTTTCAACTTTTTTGGAAAGGAAAGAACTGATCTCTTAATTTTTTCTGGAGCTGGATTTCGGGCTAAATGTCTCACTTGGTGAGAATATGGTGACTGCATCTCCAAGGTGGTGGGTTCAATTCCCATAAAGGCCACTGACTTCTGCATGTCTGAATGTGAGCGACTGCTAAAGGACATGGGGTTAAAACCCTCTGTACATACAAACTGTACTGCAATTTGCCTCTATTGGTCTCTAAGGAACTTCCTGTGTGAATAAAAGGTGTGAATCCCTCATTCTGCAGCCATGTGTAAGATGGTCTCCTGGCTTCACACTGTCTGAGACAGGGTGGGTAGAGTTGGCTTCACACTGTCTGAGACAGGTTGGGTAGAGTTGGCTTCACACTGTCTGAGACAGGGTAGATAGAGTGTCTTCACACTATCTCTGACAGGGTAAATAGAGTTGGGTAGAGTGTCTTCACACTGTCTGAGACAGGGTAGATAGAGTTGGGTAGAGTGGCTTCACACTGTCTGAGACAGGGTAGATAGAGTTGGGTAGAGTGGCTTCACACTGTCTGAGACAGGGTAGATAGAGTTGGGTAGAGTGGCTTCACACTGTCTGAGACAGGGTAGATAGAGTGTCTTCACACTGTCTGAGACAGGGTAGATAGAGGTGGGTAGAGTGTCTTCACACTGTCTGAGACAGGGTAGATAGAGGTGGGTAGAGTGTCTGGAGAGATGAACAGAGGTGGAAAGGCCTTTTAATAACATTTGATTGAGTAGGATTTTGCTAATTTTGCAGTTACTACTTACAATGTCTTAGTATCTGGATGTGTGTGTGAGTGTAGAAGGGGATGTGTGTGTGTGTGTGTGTGTATAGGGGTATGTGTGTGTGTTTGTGTGGGGGATGTGTGTGTTTGTGTGTAGAGGGGGATATGTGTGTGTGTGTTTGTGTGTAGAGGGGGATCTGTGTGTGTGTGTAGGGGGATGTGTATATGTGTGTTTTTGTGCGGGGGATGTGTGTGTGTTTGTGTGTAGAGGGGGATGTGTGTGTCCTCTGTAGGATGTTGATTCCTAATGATCACAGTACTATTTCCCCTTTTCAACTTCCTGGTTGTGTGCATATCCAATGAGAATTTGTTTCTGTTTCATCAGTTTCACTCAGATCAGAACTGTGTGACTTCCCTGTTCCACTTTCAGTTACTGTGGTTGACACCGCACTGCTTTACCATACACACCCAGACACACAGAGACACACACAGACACACACACACACACACGCACACACAGACCAGTGGAGCTGTGCCAGTGTAAACACACGGTCAGGTGAATAAGAGGACAGACCAGTGTAAACAGGTGAATAGGACTGATATTTTACAGGAACCTCCTTGATGGTGATGAACCTGCTGATTGTGACGTCTTCATAAACAGCACTGTGTCTCTGTCTTCTCCTGGATACCCATTCATCCAGCATTCAGGAGATGGCCACCATTAACCATCAGAAAAACACTTTCACTGTAGCCTAAACTCCACTGACAACACTACTGTGAGATGTTCACCAAGAACCATTTTCAGCAAGTCTAAACATGGTTACATGTTAGGTGTGTGTGTCCTGGATTTTTTTTTTCCCCAGCACACAACCAGTTGAAATAATCCACTCATTATCAAACTGTATTACATGAATCATCTGTGTATTAATAGGGATTAAACCATGATGGCTAACCCATTTAAAAGAAAGCTGTTAGGGTAGGCGGTTTTCAGTGCTAATCGCAAAAGGGATTTCTAATGATCAATTAGCCTTTTAAAATGATTGGATTGCCAAACACAACGTGCCATTAGAAGATAGGAGGGATATTTGTTGATAATGGGCCTCTGTAGGCCTACAGTATATCGATATTCCATAGAAAATCAGCCGTTTCAAGCTACAATACTCATTTACAACATAAACAATGTCTAGACTGTATTTTTCATCAATTATATTTTAATGGACAAAAGATTAGCTTTTCTTTAAAAAAAACAAGTACATTTCCAAGTGATCCCCAATTTTTGAATGGTAGTGTACAACAAAAATTAAGAGACCACTGCATCTTTTTCTTTCCTATCCAAAAAGGCGAAAGGAATGTTTTGACTGAGGAACAAAAGGGTTAAAATTAAGAGATAACTGCAATTTGAACCCTTCTGTTCCTCAATCAAAACCTTCCTTTTCAACTTTTTTTGGTCTCTTAATTTTTTTTGGTCTTCTTCATTCTATTTTGTATTTACACTGATGAGCCAAAACATCATGACCACTCACAGGTGAAGCACATTTATCCCAACAAAGACAGAAAGTAGAAAGTCTACTGTTACCCAAATCACTGAAAAATGTAATAATGGTTACAGGAGGAATGTGTCACAACACACAGTGCATCACACCCTGCTGTGTATGGGGCTGCGTATGGGGCTGCATATGGGGCTGCGTATGGGGCTGCGTATGGTGCTGCGTAGCCACAGACCGGTCAGGGTGATCCAGGTCGGCTCCACCTCGCAACTTTGAATGATCTGCTGCTAATATCTTGGTGCCAGATACCACAAGACACCTTAAGGGGTCTTGTTGTCAGATACCACAGGACACCTTCAGGGGTCTTGGTGTCAGATACCACAGGACACCTTCAGGGGTCTTGGTGTCAGATACCACAGGTCACCTTCAGGGGTCTTGTCCCAGATACCACAGGTCACCTTCAGGGGTCTTGTCCCAGATACCACAGGTCACCTTCAGGGGTCTTGGTGCCAGATACCACAGGTCACCTTCAGGGGTCTTGTCCCAGATACCACAGGGATTTTCTCCATGTTTTCTCCATGTCTCGGCGGGTTGGTTTGGTTTCGTGGCACACGGTGGACCAACAGCTTACTGTTGTGGCTCATCATACCCCCCCTAGAAAATGTGTATGTTCAGACTGAATGGGCAGTATCTGGAAACGTTTGAAGTAGACAGTAGAAACATTTTTCAAAGGCCTGACATTATAGACTGCATGTCTTTCTCTCACCGCCTTTGCCCCTTAGCAACACACACACACACTATGTACTGGGATAGGAATTCCTAGGATGCACTTAAATGCTGTTCTACTCACATTATGTCTTGCCTTCTTGGATTCAGTCACTCTCTCTTCCCTACACGGACACACACAGACGCACACACACACACACACACACACACACACACACACTGAAATCACATAACACACATGTATGAAGTTGTTAACTACTATTGTCATGAAAGTCTCAGAGGTGGAATGTTCCTAGAAAGGTTTTGTCCTGTCTGAGTCTTTTCTGTCTTGTTCCCTCTGTGTCTGTTTGCATCTTTGTAGTGATCGAGGAGAAGGGTGTGAAAATGAAGCTAACAGTTATCGATACTCCAGGTTTTGGAGACCAGATCAACAATGAAAACTGGTGAGTAACTAAGGGAGGGATTCGAAAACGTTCCCAAAGTGAAAATGTGGAAACTATCCCTATTAAAACTGCACTACTACAGTACTACTACCGACTCAGTATCTGTCAACATTTAACGTTTACATATCTCACCTAGCAACAAATTTGCTTATCTCTGGATATGTCAACATAGATATGGAATTACAATGTTTTGCAACCATGTTAGCCCTGAGATTTAACATCTAGCTAATGAGTTTAGTGCTTTAACAATCAGTATTTAAGTAACTCATAGATTATCTTCAGACATTCAAACCCTGAGCCCCTTCATATGAAGCCTTGGAGAATCTGATCAGCTGCAACATTAAATACAATGTTCCTTTAATAAGCTGACTAGCAACCTATTTTTGTGCCCCACAAGGAACACAGTTTAATGGAGCTGTGACTGCCTGTTCTGCTCAATGTCTGTCCACCGACCTATTGAGTCAGATGGTTTACAGGCTGCTGCTAAATGTTAATGTTTAAAGACATTTGGGTGGAGGTTTCTGGGAAGCAGATTTGAGTGGGGGTTTCTGGGAAGCAGATTTGGGTGGAGGTCTCAGGGAAGCAGATTTGGGTGACAGTCTCTGGGAAGCAGATTTGGGTGGAGGTCTCTGGGAAGCAGATTTGGGTGGAGGTCTCTAGGAAGCAGATTTGGGTGGTGGTCTCTTAGAAGCAGATTTGGGTGGAGGTCTCTGGGAAGCAGATTTGGGTGGTGGTCTCTTGGAAGCAGATTTGTGTGGAGGTCTCTGGGAAGCAGATTTGGGTGGTGGTCTCTTGGAAGCAGATTTGGCTGGAGGTCTCTGGGAAGCAGATTTGGGTGGAGGTCTCTGGGAAGCAGATTTGGGTGGTGGTCTCTTGGAAGCAGATTTGTGTGGAGGTCTCTGGGAAGCAGATTTCTATGCTCTGTTGACATTCAATAGAATGTTTATATGAGATAATTATATACCTGATCATTTTATTGAATACTGGAAAACTAATTATTGTTTTCAGATCAAAGGCTCTTTTAATTAAGAGTACAGAAAATAAGATGTGCTGTTGTTTTTCACTCTGTTCTCTCTCTCCCTTTTCTCACATTTCATCTCCTTCTCTCATCCCTCTTTCTCTCTATCTCTCATTCTTTCTTTTTTTATCAACCTTGCTCTCGTTCTCTTTCTCTCTTTCCATTTCTCTCCCTTTTCACCTCTCCCATTGTCTCCTTCCATCCTCCTCTCCTCTGTAGCTGGGAGCCTATAGTGAACTATGTTAATGAGCAGTATGAGCGCTACCTGAAGGAGGAGCTCTACGTCAACAGGAAACGGAGGATTCCAGACACGCGTGTCCATTGCTGTGTCTACTTCCTCCCTGCCACTGGACACTGGTAAGGATCATTATATAACCTCTGACACTGGTAAGGATAATTATATAACCTCTGACACTGGTAAGGATCATTATATAACCTCTGACACTGCTAAGGATCATTATATAACCTCTGACACTGGTAAGGATCATTATATAACCTCTGACACTGGTAAGGATCATTATATAACCTCTGACACTGGTAAGGTTCATTATATAACCTCTGACACTGGTAAGGATCATTATATAACCTCTGACACCGGTAAGGTTCATTATATAACCTCTGACACTGGTAAGGATCATTATATAACCTCTGACACCGGTAAGGATCATTATATAACCTCTGACACTGGTAAGGATCATTACATAACCTCTGACACTGGTAAGGATCATTATATAACCTCTGTCACTGGTAAGGATCATTATATAACCTCTGACACTGGTAAGGATCATTATATAACCTCTGACGCTGGTAAGGATCATTATATAACCTCTGACACTGGTAAGGATCATTATATAACCTCTGACACTAGTAAGGTTAGACTGGTAGGGTTAGACTGGTGTAGGGGCTAGGGTTTGGACTAGGGCTGGTGTTTGTCTGGTATGAGGTCGGGGGAGAGATATAGAACATGTAGAAAGTAACTTTGTTTTCCTGTAGGTTACGCCCCATTGATGTGGAGTTCATGAAGAGACTGGGGAAGATCGTTAGCATTGTACCAGTCATCGCTAAGGCTGACACTCTCACCATGGAGGAGAGGCAGGAGTTCAAACAGAGGGTGAGAGGACACACAGACCACTCCCACACTCAGCACACATAGACCACTCCCACACTCAGCACACACAGACCACTCCCACACTCAACACACACAGACCAATCCCACACTCAGCACACATAGACCACTACCACACTCAGCACACACAGACCACTCCCACACTCAGCACACACAGACCACTCCCACACTCAGCACACACAGACCACTCCCACACTCAGCACAACAGCTTGTCATCTTAATACCAGCGTAGAACAGACATAATGAAGAGAGGTTTGGGGCTGCTGGGGGAGTCAATATGGAGGAGAGCGTATAGTAGATGTTTACAGGGGTGATGGTGGGGGTGATAGGCGGGTGTTGGGGGGTTATATGGGGGTGGAGAGGAGGGTGGTAGTTGGGGAGGGGAGGTGTTGGGTGTGATACGGGGGCTGTCACGTGTAGCTCACATGGGGTCTCTTTATACTACAATGACTCTACTTAGGTAAACAAGACTTGTAGAGATTTGCATTGCCAATAAAAATAATGTATAGTGAAAAGAGGTGAAAATGAAAATTGTCCACCGTCACCTGCATAGACAGCCCAGAGCTACTGGGCTGTGAATACAATCTGTTGCTCAATCTCTATTCAATCTCTGCTGTGGACAAATGAGCGGTGATGTAGTAGGTTAAAGATGCGCTTCCTCTTGTTTCAGAGACATTTCTAAGGGTGTCTCTTCCAAGATGAAAGATTGCTTCATACATTTTTAAATATACTGCCCCAGAATTATCGAAAATATGTCTGCCTGTTAGCATGTTTTCTCATGAAAAGCTAATTTTGATCAGCTGTGCAAATTATTTGTGAGAAAGAAAACAGACTATTTGTGAACCACAGCTAAATACACGGCTCAAAAGAATTAAGGAACCACTTAAATCACAAAAAAAACACTTAAATTAAAATTTGATGAAAGAAATGTATTAAAGATCAAAATGTTTACAGTGTTTACTATGACGTAGCAACGGCCAATGAAGAGAATCACCAACTGACTGAGGGCTGGATTCAAAGTCAGACTGAACATTTAAATAAACTATTGCAATCACAGCCTGTTCCAACTTGTGTGAATTTCCTCACGGAAACTCATAATGAGACTCAGTAGTGTGTATGGCCCCCACATGCCTGTATGCACTCCTGACAATGACTGGGCATGCTCCTGATGGATGGTGTCCTGGGGGATCTCCTCCCAGACCTGGATCAGGGCATCAGTGAGCTCTGGGACAGTTGATGGTGTTGGATGCACCGATACAAGCCTTCATCATCCAGGAACTGCCTACACACTCTGGCCAGATGAGGCAGGGCACTGTCCTGCACCCTCATGGAGTCTGTTTCTGACAGTTTGGTCAGAAACATGCACACCAGTAGGCCACTGGAGGTCATTTTGTAGGGATTCATTACTGTAAGTAACTTTGGACAAGACTGTCTGCTAAATGACTTAAATATTTATTGTAAATGCAGGAGGATGAGAGAAAGAGAAGAACAAGATGGAGAAAGCTGAGTGTGTGTAGACGTGGATATATTTACAGATGATCTTTAGAAGATTGAGTGCAGACTTAAGGCTCCTCAAGAACCATGAGACGAAACATACCAGCTGGGAGAAAGGTCAATGCAGGGTCACTGAGAGGGAGAGCGGTAGAGAGAAAGTGAAGGCGTGATGGATGAAAGAAAAGAGAAGGCCATGGCCATGGCAAGCATCCAAAGCCTGGATGTAAACTCATCCATCTCGTAAAGGAGAATAGAGACGACTGGGGTGTAGGGAGGGTTTTAACACCAACACTGTTCCTGGAGATTAACACTACTGTAGAATTTAACACCAACACTGTTCCTGGAGATCAACACTACTGTAGAATTTAACACCAACACTGTTCCTGGAGATCAACACTACTGTAGAATTTAACTCAAACCCTGTTCCTGGAGATCAACACTACTGTAGAATTTAACTCAAACCCTGTTCCTGGAGATCAACACTACTGTAGAATTTAACTCCAACCCTGTTCCTGGAGATCAACACCACTGTAGAATTTAACTCCAACCCTGTTCCTGGAGATCAACACTACTGTAGGCTTTAACACCAACCCTGTTCCTGGAGATCTACCCTACTGTAGAATTTAACTCCAACCCTGTTCCTGGAGATCAACACTACTGTAGAATTTAACACCAACACTGTTCCTGGAGATCAACACTACTGTAGAATTTAACTCCAACCCTGTTCCTGGAGATCAACACTACTGTAGGTTTTAACTCAAACCCTGTTACTGGAGATCAACACTACTGTAGGTTTTAACTCAAACCCTGTTCCTGGAGATCAACACTACTGTAGAATTTAACTCAAACCCTGTTCCTGGAGATCAACACTACTGTAGAATTTAACTCCAACCCTGTTCCTGGAGATCAACACCACTGTAGAATTTAACTCCAACCCTGTTCCTGGAGATCAACACTACTGTAGAATTTAACTCCAACCCTGTTCCTGGAGATCAACACTACTGTAGGCTTTAACACCAACACTGTTCCTGGAGATCTACCCAACTGTAGATTTTAACTTCAACCGTGTTCCTGGAGATCAACACTACTGTAGATTTTAACTCCAACCCTGTTCCTGGAGATCAACACAGCTGTAGATTTTAACTCCAACCCTGTTCCTGGAGATCAACACTACTGTAGATTTTATCTCCAACCCTGTTCCTGGAGATCAACACATCTGTAGATTTTAACTCCAACCCTGTTCCTGGAGATCAACACTACTGTAGAATTTAACTCCAACCCTGTTCCTGGAGATCAACACTACTGTAGAATTTAACTCCAACCCTGTTCCTGGAGACCTACCCTCCTGTAGGTTTTAACACCAACCCTGTTCCTGGAGATCAACCCTAATGTAGGTTTCAAACACCAACCCTGTTCCTGGAGATCAACCCTACTATATGTTTTAAATCCAACCCTGTTCCTGGAGATCTACCCTACTGTAGGTTTTAATACCAACCCTGTTCCTGGAGATCAACCCTACTATATGTTTTAACTCCAACCCTGTTCCTGGAGATCAACACTACTGTAGAATTTAACTCCAACCCTGTTCCTGGAGATCAACACTACTGTAGAATTTAACTCCAATCCTGTTCCTGGAGACCTACCCTCCTGTAGGTTTCAAACACCAACCCTGTTCCTGGAGATCAACCCTAATGTAGGTTTCAAACACCAACCCTGTTCCTGGAGATCAACCCTACTATATGTTTTAAATCCAACCCTGTTCCTGGAGATCTACCCTACTATATGTTTTAACTCCAACCCTGTTCCTGGAGATCAACACTACTGTAGAATTTAACTCCAACCCTGTTCCTGGAGATCAACACTACTGTAGAATTTAACTCCAACCCTGTTCCTGGAGATCAACACTACTGTAGAATTTAACTCCAACCCTGTTCCTGGAGACCTACCCTCCTGTAGGTTTCAAACACCAACCCTGTTCCTGGAGATCAACCCTAATGTAGGTTTCAAACACCAACCCTGTTCCTGGAGATCAACCCTACTGTAGGTTTTAATACCAACCCTGTTCCTGGAGATCAACCCTACTATATGTTTTAAATCCAACCCTGTTCCTGGAGATCAACACCACTGTAGAATTTAACTCCAACCCTGTTCCTGGAGATCAACCCTACTGTAGGTTTCAACTCCAACCCTGTTCCTGGAGATCAACCCTACTATATGTTTTAAATCCAACTCTGTTCCTGGAGATCAACCCTCCTGTAGGTTTTAATACCAACTCTGTTCCTGGAGATCAACCCTCCTTTAGGTTTTAATACCAACCCTGTTCCTGGAGATCTACCCTCCTGTAGGTTTTAAATCCAACACTGTTCCTGGAGATCAACCCTCCTGTAGGTTTTAATACCAACCCTGTTCCTGGAGATCTACCCTCCTGTAGGTTTTAAATCCAACACTGTTCCTGGAGATTTGAGCTTTGGGTCACTGATTATTTCAGTCAATCCAGGAAGTTCACTTACATTCCAGTACTTTTCAAGGAAACCATTTTGGAATGGGATTTGTCTTTAGTTTCTGAACTGAATTGAATTTCTAAGGGAATCACTCATTTCTTTTACCTTTAACCTCTGACCCCTGTGTAGATAAGACATGACCTGAAGGCTAATGGCATCAGAGTGTACCCTCAGACTGAGTATGACGAGGACCCAGAGGACAGGATACTCAACGACAAGATCAGGGTAGGTCACGCAAACCTAAACATACATAACATACAACATACAGTGGATATAAAAAGTATACACACCCCAGTTAAAAACATTTTGTGAGGTAAAAGAATGAGACAAAGATAAATCATGTCACAACTTTTTTCCCCCTTTAATGTGACCTATAATGTGAACAATTCAATTGAAAAACAAACTAAAGAAGTTGAGTGCACATGCTCAGCGTCATATCCAGAGGTTGTCTTTGGGAAATAGACGTATGAGTGCTGCCAGCATTGCTGCAGTGGTTGAAGGGGTGGGGGGTCAGCCTGTCAGTGCTCAGACCACACGCCGCACACTGCATCAAATTGGTCTGCATGGCCAAGAAGGAAGTCTCTTCCAAAGATGATGCACAAGAAAGCCCGCAAACAGTTTGCTGAAGACAAGTAGACTAAAGACATGGATTACTGGAACCATGTCCTGTGGTCTGATGAGACCAAGGGAGTGTGAGAGCGATGACACCACATTTAACACACCTGCTCCCCATTCACACCTGAGACCTTGTAACACTAACGAGTCACATGACACCGGGGAGGGAAAATGGTTAATTGGGCCCAATTTGGACATTTTCACTTAGGGGTGTACTCACTTTTGTTGCCAGCGGTTTAGACATTAATGGCTGTGTGTTGTGTTATTTTGAGGGGACAGCAAATTTACACTGTTATACCAGCTGTACACTCACTACTTTACATTGTAGCAAAGTTTCATTTCTTCAGTGTTGTAACATGAAAAGATATAATCAAATATTTACAAAAATGTGAGGGGTGTACTCACTTCTGTGAAATACTGTATATAAAGATAAACGTACATACATACATACATACATACATACATACACACACACATAAACAGACATACATACATAAACATACACACACACACACACACAGATAAACATACACACATACACAGATAAACGTACATACACTACCATTCAAAAGTAGTAATTTTTCATGAAAACCAACATTAGATGAGTTTGAATAGGAAAGAACACAAAATCAATAGGCAATATTGTCATGACAAGGTTAGAAATAATGATTTTTAATTCAAATAATAATTGTGTACTTCAAACTTTGCTCTGGTCAAAGAATCCTCCAATTGCAGCAATTTCAGCCTTGTAGACCTTTGGCATTCTAGCTGTCATAATGTTATGGCTGATGGGTGTATATACAAACATACATACACTCACACACAGCCATGCATTTTACAGAAACACACCTGTTTTGACCTCTCCTGGTACTGTCCCCAACACCACTCGCTTGACCTCTCCTGGTACTGTCCCCAACACCATTCGCTTGACCTCTCCTGGTACTGTCCCCAACACCACTCGCTTGACCTCTCCTGGTACTGTCCCCAACACCACTCGCTTGACCTCTGCTGGTACTGTCCCCAACACCATTCGCTTGACCTCTCCTGGTACTGTCCCCAACACCACTCGCTTGACCTCTCCTGGTACTGTCCCCAACACCACTCGCTTGACCTCTGCTGGTACTGTCCCCAACACCATTCGCTTGACCTCTCCTGGTACTGTCCCCAACACCAGTCGCTTGACCTCTCCTGGTACTGTCCCCAACACCACTCGCTTGACCTCTGCTGGTACTGTCCCCAACACCATTCGCTTGACCTCTCCTGGTACTGTCCCCAACACCACCCGCTTGACTTCTCCTGGTACTGTCCCCAACACCACTCGCTTGACCTCTGCTGGTACTGTCCCCAACACCACTCGCTTGACCTCTCCTGGTACTGTCCCCAACACCACTCGCTTGACCTCTCCTGTTACTGTCCCCAACACCACTCGCTTGACCTCTCCTGGTATTCTCCCCCACACCACTCGCTTGACCTCTCCTGGTATTCTCCTCAACACTACCCGTCTTGACCTCTCCTGGTATTCTCCTCAACACTACCCGTCTTGACCTCTCCTGGTATTCTCCTCAACACTACCCGTCTTGACCTCTCCTGGTATTCTCCTCAACACTACCCGTCTTGACCTCTCCTGGTATTCTGCCCAAAACCACCTGCTCTGACCTCTCCTGGTGTTCTTCCCTGGTGTTCAGGAAAACATTCCTTTTGCGGTTGTTGGGACAGACAAGGAGCACCAGGTGAACGGAAACAAAGTCTTGGGAAGGAAAACCAAATGGGGCATCATTGAGGGTGAGTGGAGAATGGTGATGATATTAATGATGAGAATGTTTGTAGAACTGATGTACTGCATAAAGTATTCACATATTTAATTATGCCTCGTTTCCACTGGTTTTACCCTAAAGTCCAGACTATGTTCTGTTTCCATTGACAAAGATCAGTGCCAGTCGGCCACTAGGCCATGGACTGAAGGACTTAAGGACTTAGGGCGGGGTTTGCGTTGGTTGGTTGAGGCGTTATGTGCTGTGAAAACGCCACATGTTGAAATAGTGATGTGTATGATTTGCTTAATCGTAGGCTTCTCGTGATGGCTTTCATCCGATCTAACAAACAGATCCCTGATAAAATAAAGAAAATAAAGCAACAGTACAGGAAAGCAAAGATTCACAATGGAAAGAGTTGGAACGACCGATGGTGGTACGAAGCCATTGACTCAACAGAAAAACAGAGCGGTGAGACCGAGATGTAGCCTCCAAAACCAATTACAACACAAAATACCTCAGAATTCTACCAAATCATTCTACCAAAGGTGGATAGTTTTGGCAAAATACTTTAAACTGAATACTGAATACACTGGCTTAGTTGGGGTGTCGTGAATGTAGGTGGAGAAGGAGCCAGTTGCAGCAGTTTCAGGAAGAAATTAATTTTATTACTCAAGTTCCAATGACGTATTGGAAACAAACTGAGCATGGTGTTATTATTTATGTTATTTTACTACCAGAAAAATATAGCGTTTTATTTTTCGTAGCCGGGATACCAAACCACATTGATAGTTTACGATTTCATCCCCATCTGAGCTCCTCCTTAAGTCCTTGATACCTAAATGTATAGTGGAAACAGGAAAGTCTGTTTCAACATGAGCATAAATCACCTGTTTAGCCCTGGTACCGGGGTAAACACCCCATTTCGGGCCTTAGTACACTTCAAAATGGTCTTATGTTGGAATCATGACCAGAACCACCCTCTACTGCCCTCTAGCAGTAGAAACACAAGTTAATTAAGATCCTCATCAGAGTGGGTTTTCAGCCACTTTTCAGAATTGGCAGGGATTCTGTTGTCCTGGCTTCAAGGGGAAGCAGTTGAATTGCTTGGGCAATGTAACATAATTCTTCCCCTGAATAGATGAGAGAGCAGGATAGACAGAGAGAAAGTGACTGACATAACTAGATACAATAACTGGTGGAGTATTCCAGGTTTATCTGGTTTGAAGAGTGTTTTAATCATGCTGTGTCTTGGTTCTGTCTGTTCGTAGTTGAAAACATGGCACATTGTGAGTTTGCCAACTTGAGAGATCTTCTGATTAGGTGAGTTACAGTCCTAACATTAATATAGACCACTCTAACTACTACCTAACAACTATACCACGCTAACACAGACAACTCTAACTACTACCTAACAACTATACCACGCTAACACAGACCACTCTAACTACTACCTATCTACTATACCACGCTAACACAGACACTCTAACTACTATCTAACTACTATACCACACTGACATAGACCACTCTACTACCCAACTACTATACCACACTGACATAGACTACTCTAATACCTAACTACTATACCACACTGACACAGACCACTCTAACTACTACCTATCTACTATACCACGCTAACACAGACACTCTAACTACTATCTAACTACTATACCACACTGACATAGACCACTCTACTACCCAACTACTATACCACACTGACATAGACTACTCTAATACCTAACTACTATACCACACTGACACAGACCACTCTAACTACTACCTATCTACTATACCACGCTAACACAGACACTCTAACTACTACCTAACTACTATACCACACTGACATAGACCACTCTACTACCTAACTACTATACCACACTGACATAGACCACTCTACTACTTAACTACTATACCACACTGACATAGACCACTCTACTACTTAACTACTATACCACACTGACACAGACTGCCCTAACTGCTGTACAACACTAACATAAACCACCTTTCCTACTACCTATCTACTATACAACACTGACTCAGACCACCCTAAATACTACACAACTCTATTGTCACTGTAGTTTGAGAACCAGATTCTTACTACCACTTAGACCACCCAGATTATAACACAACATTGACTATATAGACCATCCTGACTACAACACCAACTATATTGACCACCCTCACTACAACTTACCACCAACTACATAGACCATCCTGACTACAACACCAACTATATTGACCACCCTCACTACAACTTACCACCAACTACATAGACCATCCTGACTACAGCACTAACTACATAGACCTCCCAAAATACCACACCAACTATAATACAATAGTAACTATATAGACCACCCTGAATGCAATAATAACTATATAGACCACCATGAATACAACAGTTACTATATAGACCACTCTGATTACAACACAACACCAACTATAAAGACCACCCTGAACACAGTAGTAGCTATATAGACCACCCTGAATACAACAGTAACTTTATGGACCACCTTGAATACAACACCCACTATGAAGACCAAACTGAATACAACAGTAGCTATAAAGACTACTCTGAATACAATAGTAACTATATAGACCACCCTGAATGCAATAGTAACTATATAGACCACCCTGAATACAACAGTTACTATATAGACCACTCTGATTACAACACAACACCAACTATAAAGACCACCCTGAACACAATAGTAGCTATATAGACCACCCTGAATACAACAGTAACTATATAGACCAACCTGAATACAACAGTAACTATATAGACCAACCTGAATACAACAGTAACTATATAGACCACCCTGAATACAACACTAACTACATACACCTCCCAAAATACAACACCAACTATTAAGACCCACCTGAATACAATGCTAGCTATATAGACCACCTTGAATACAACACCCACTATAAAGACCAAACTGAATACAACAGTAACTATAAAGACTACTCTGAATACAATAGTAACTATATAGACCACCCTGAATGCAATAGTAACTATATAGACCACCCTGAATACAACAGTAACTATATAGACAGGTATATAGACTGATGGAAAGATGTTGATCTGTATGTTTGTTCAGGTCCCATCTGCAGGACCTGAAGGATGTGACCCATAACATCCACTATGAGACGTTCCGAGTCAGGAGGCTGAATGAGAGCAACCTCACCGTCCACGGCCTTGCCCTGTCCTGTTTCCCCATGGAGAACGGAACCAACAGAACCAACGGGACCAACGGAACCTCGGACAGGAGTGACTCAGAGAGCCACCTCTGAGAGATGACCCTAAGAGCATCACTAACAGCTTCCTATTCCCGGTTTTGACTGCAAAATGATTGGCCTACTGTTTCGCCTATTCAGATCACATGATATAAATAAATAAATGAAAGGTAGAAAGAGAAAGCAAAGAACTTTATTACTCCCAGACAGAAGAGATTTTATTTGGGGGCGGGGGGGGGGGGGGGGGGATAGACCAACACACCTCGGATTTTAAAAAAGAACATTTTATTGAGTTTTACTAAAGACATTATTGATAAGAAATGCATTTAAACTTCATATATGAATATATTTTTTCAGAATGGTATATGTTTCCTAGAATCCCACAGTGCTCAGCAAGCAGAGACAGAGAGATAGATGGAGTTAAGGAGAGTTAAAGAAAAGTGAGAATGTTAAAGAAAAAGAGAGCGCAAGTGAGAAAGCAAGAAGATCGGAGTTTGACAAAAACAGAGAGCTGATGATAAAAAGGACAGAATGGGTATGAGAACGTTATTCGTTATGCTCCATAATATTCAATCGAACTCACAGTTCTGATATCCTTATTTACACGCCTACAACCTGAACTGAATTGTGGAAACTGGAATCATCCACATGTGAGTGATATAACTGCAAGCAGCCCACTTCCATTTATTGTCCCCAAACTCCATGTTAGCTGTCCCCAAATTCCATGTTTACTGTCTTCAGACTCCACGTTAACTGTCCCCAAATTCCATGTTAACTGTCTTCAAACTCCACGTTAACTGTCCCCAAATTTCACGTTAACTGTCTTCAAACTCCACGTTAACTGTCCCCTACATCCATGTAAACAGTCCAAAAATGTCATGTTAACTGTTCCCTAAATCCATGTTAACGGTGCAGAAATTCCACGTTAACTGTCCTCAAATTCCATGTTAACTGTCCCCAAATTCCACGTTAATTGTCCCCAAGCTCCACACTGACTGTCCTCAAACTCTGTTATCTGTCCCCATACTCCAAACTCCATATTATCTGTCCCCTAACTCCACATTAACTGTACCAAACTCCACGTTAACTGTCCCCAAACTTCATATTATCTGTCCCCAAACTCCACTTTAACTGTCCCCAAACTCCATATTATCTGTCCCCTAACTCCACGTTAACTGTCCCCAAACTCTATGTTATCTGTCCCCAAACTCCATATTATCTGTCCCCAAACTCCACGTTAACTGTCCCCAAACTCCATGTTATCTGTCCCCAAACTCCATGTTAACTGTTCCCAAACTCCACGTTAACTGTTCCCAAACTCCACGTTAATGATGGAACAGGCTTCAGTACCTGTCAGTCTCCAGGATCAGTTTCTTTGCATATCCGATATTGGGTGTTCATGATAATGTTTGACCCACTGCAGTGTGGCTTTGATTGAATATTGTTTTCTGTCTGTCCGCCTCTCAAATGCATGACAGCTTTTATAAATCTGTATGAAAGTGGTAGCCTAGCCTCTGCATTGCTTATCAACATGTATAAGACAGACTTAGGCACTATGAAGTGATTATAAACATTTATAACACACTCTCCTGCTTGGAGGTTAAACCATTTTAATTTTTTGGTCTATTAAGACGCTTCATTTAATAAGCATTTTGACTTACCATATGTAAAAAAAAAGAAGAAAAAAAAAGACTTTGCAAATGATGCTTTTTTTCACTGATATATTGTCTTTTGTTTTTTTCTGTTTTCACTCATGTTTAGAGCTGGTTGTTACGGATACGATGTGGGACAAGGCATGGGTTTTCTTTTTCTGAGTAGTGTTGCATCTTCAGACTGTCTTAACCACGTCCCATTGAAATGTCTGGGAGATGTCTCCTGGAATGTCGTAGCTCCCGTGACTGTACACACATCCATACATACTTGCATGTAAATGTTCTATGTTGACCTGGTGGTTTCTCACATTGAGGTAAGCTGTACTGTTTGGAGAGACAGGGCCATTCTGAGGCAAGGCAGAGAGGACCAAAGAGGGGAACGTCTAAATGGGATCCTGGATAGCCCCAGGCAAGACACACTGGTCCAATCGAAGTCTCTCTCACCACGATGCAGAGACGGATGTTAATCCAGACATACTGTTTCTGTTCACATTACCAGACAATTACGCATTATAGAACACATGATTTAACACATATGTACCTGGGAAACTGTTGCTAGAAGGAACAGGTTTGCCCATTCAAATGCCTATCCTAGCTTCACAGACTGACCCTGTTACACTCTCTGATACTCTTCAGATCACATCATTAGTATATTCTGTGTTGATGTTAACTGAAGATGAACTCTGATGTAGATTGTTAGTGTCGGCTTTGTTCACAGCCTTTCTTCCAGGTCTTAAACAGAGTGTGTGCAAACAATAAACATGCATAATTACACACACTCGCACACACACACAGTATATGACAATGTCATTTATGTGCGGCCTGATGTTTTATGCTCCTGTCTTGTTCTGTACTAACTGCTTCCTCACCATGTTAATATACGTGTAAACAACGTTGATTTACCATTAAATGATTGTCACTGTCTGAGCCGTGTGGCCCTGTTACTCATGACTAAGGCCAGGAGTCTGTCCCAGCGATGAATGGGTGAAGGGTGGAAATCATCCCTAGACTGGAGTTGTTCCCGTCACCCCCTTACCAGGAGTTGTTCCTGTCAACCCTTACCAGGAGTTGTTCCTGTAAACCCTAACCAGGAGTTGTTCCTGTCAACCCTTACCAGGAGTTGTTCCTGTCAACCCTTACCAGGAGTTGTTCCCGTCACCCCCTTACCAGGAGTTTTTCCTGTCAACCCTTACCAGTTGTTCCTGTAAACCCTAACCAGGAGTTGTTCCTATCAACCCTTACCAGGAGTTGTTCCTGTCAACCCTTACCAGGAGTTGTATCTGTCAACCCTTACCAGGAGTTGTTCCCGTCGCCCCTGTCCAGGAGTTATTCCCATCACCTGTCCAGGAGTTGCTCCCGTCAACCATAGCCAGGAGTTGTTCCCGTCACCCATGTCCAGGAGTTATTCCTGTCACCTGTGTCCAGGAGTTGTTCCTGTCACCTGTGTCCAGGAGTTATTCCTGTCACCCCTGTCCAGGAGTTGGTCCCGTCAACCATATTTTTTGCCAGGAAATAAGTTTAAATAAATAAACAAAATCTATCTAAACATTAACAGTATTTCTGGTATATTTTATTGGACAGAAATGGGAAGAAAGGTAGAATAAAGTTTTGTTGTAAAGGGATAGTTCACCCAAATTACAAAATGGTACATTGGTGTCTGTACCCAGGCTATGGCGAAATTATGACAGGAATACATGCTTGGTTTTTCTTTTGTTATTGTTTCTAAATGCTAGCATTTTAGCATTTCTGGCACAAATCCCATTCAAGCCTAGAAAATTTTCATATCCATTTAAAAGATTTTGAGCATCACATCCAAATGGCAGAACATGGAGGTCACCAAAGTAAAAAGACAAGGCACACAGTTTAATTTTGTACAACTTTTACTAAAACGGTGCAGACTGGAACCAAACCATGTCAAAAACAACAACTGCTCTCTTAACAAGGCACTGCAGCCGTCCAGTAGATCCAGCAGACAACCTCTGCTCTCCTGTTAAAACCATTAGATTCACCAAAACACTCCTCCTGTCAAATAAAATGTTTCATACCATCACCACAGTATCAGTATTTACACCAAACAATGAGCAAAACAACCAAAAACATCCCCTGCCCCCCCCCAAAAAAATCATAAAACCTCTTTGTCACAAATAATAAATAGATTGGTACCCAAACGATACCCGTTATTGAATACATCATTTAGGAGGGATACTGGAGGGATTTGCCTGGAGACAGAAGTGATTCACGCCAGTCCCACAGATTCCAGCTGTCTTTCCAGCTGTACCAAGAGGTGTCCCCTCCACATCAAACACAGGTGTCACAACCAAATCACTCTGTTGAATTGACGCTGTGTTGTTGCACATCTTGTTTACCCAAGACCAAGGCAGGGATTCATCTCTCCAACTGCATCATAGCAAGCTGAACACTACAAGTTCATATATTTCCCATTGAGCCAAAATGCAGTATTTAGCTTGAATGTCTCCCTGCCAAACGCATTAACATTTTACACAGCGTAGCACTGACTGAATCTCAGCCTTTAAATGTCTTCGTTTGGGTCCCTTTGACCAGTGTCTCCAGCCAGTGTTCCTTTGACCAGTGTCTCCAGCCAGTGTTCCTTTGACCAGTGTCTCCAGCCAGTGTTCCTTTGACCAGTGTCTCCAGCCAGTGTTCCTTGCTAAGCCACATTACATTATGACAGACTACAAGTAACAATTGAACTGGCTAATTATTAATGTTAATGTAAAGTCAGGATTTCATGTTCCCAAATATAACAAATAGTGTTTTTATGCTCCAATGACTTTCATTCTTCTGACCTTTCTTTGGCTGCCCTTCATATCAGACCTGATTATGAAGTGGTTAAACCAGTGTTAGAAGTCATATTCCTCTAAGATAGCCTTCAGTAACCCCTAAACATGTTCCCCAAAGATAGCCTTCAGTAACCCCTAAACATGTTCCCCAAAGATAGCCTTCAGTAACCCCTAAACATGTTCCCCAAAGATAGCCTTCAGTAACCCCTAAACATGTTCCCCAAAGATAGCCTTCAGTAACCCCTAAACATGTTCCCCAAAGATAGCCTTCAGTAACCCCTAAACATGTTCCCCAAAGATAGCCTTCAGTAACCCCTAAACATGTTCCCCAAAGATAGCCTTCAGTAACCCCTAAACATGTTCCTCAAAGATAGCCTTCAGTAACCCCTAAACATGTTCCCCAAAGATAGCCTTCAGTAACCCCTAAACATGTTCCTCAAAGATAGCCTTCAGTAACCCCTAAACATGTTCCTCAAAGATAGCCTTCAGTAACCCCTAAACATGTTCCTCAAAGATAGCCTTCAGTAACCCCTAAACATGTTCCTCTGTTTTATTGTTATTGTACTTTCATTCAGAACAGAGTAAATCTGTTGCGTTGCTTTCTCAGAAGACACATCACAAACGCCCCTGGACATTTCTATTATGCTGAGTCCAAAGGAGCCCAGAGGAGTGAAGAGAGAGAGAACGTCAGAAAGACACTGAAAGAGTGTGAGAAAGGGAGAGGTTTTAACCAAAATATGAACAGCGTACAGAAAAAAAAGGTCTGTACAGTAACATAGAGCAGTAGTAACATAGAACTGTAGTAACATAGAACTGCAGTTACATTGAATTGACTAACAGAGACTGATTGATGGTGTACTTGGACCCTGTCTGTATGGGATCTGGAAGTGTTCCTGATGTTTACACATTTCATATACAGCATCACGCTTCAACAGAACTCAGATATTCAACATTCAGAACATAACAGCATTTACAAGTACATACCTGCGAGTGTTTTGTGTGGTTGCGTTAATTAATATTGCTGGGGAGTTGAACGAACTCGGACACCCTTTAAAGAGATCCCACGATCCAAAAGATAAGTGGTCTAACACAGGGCAACCCTAACAGCTGATATCAGAAGGCTTGTTGTCACGGTGATGAGAGAGGCAACAGCCATAATCACATGCATAAATACAGGACGTTACTATTTCAGCCGTCGATGAACTGGGTTGTATAGGCTTGTGTGTGACTGGTGCTAGGAGTTCTTCAAGGGCTGATATGGTTGGCCATGGTCTGCTGCTTCAATGCTCACTAGCTAAAACTCCAATCTGCGACATATAATAGCTGTCTCAAACCCAGCAGCACGGGATCTCATCCATCTCCTGTTTCACCTCCTGGAAGTGCCTAGGTGACTAGAGGTCATGAGGTCATATTAAACAGCTGGGTCTAGCCCAGAGGAGGGCAACGGTGAGCAGGCTTTTGTTACAGCCCAGCATTAACACAAGAACTGATTCAACAAATGAAATAGTCATGGTCTAAAATTTGAATCCTATATATACAGTGCCAGACTGGAATGAAAGCCTTTCAGAGTAAACGTTGGTTATTTAAAAGCTAACATTATTAGCTAGCAACAGCGCCACCTGCTGTCTCCCTAACCAGTCACCAAACCAGCAGGCTAGGTTGCGCTTCAAACTGGTCTGATTGGCTGACCAATCACAATCTCCTCAATAAATAAATAAATTAATTGATTAATAAATAAATAATTACATTATTTACAGCACATCATCAAAAATCTATCAATCATTAAATAAAAGTGGCACTTGTTAACGACTTGTTAACAACCTGACAAATTAGTTTTTCTGACATTTCATCTTTCTGTGAAGCATAAAAACTAGAAGTAATCTTCAGAAACCTCAAATGAAATACATAGTTTAAATTCCATCATGTCTCAAAGGTGCAACCAAAGCTCTGTCCATGAGAATAGGTCAGGGGGGGGACTTTCTTCTACATCTTTGTTTGGGGGTTAATAGTGCCATGTTACTGAGGTGAGGAGGTAAGGTGTGGAGGTTTATGTTACACTGTACACTACCATAATCTCCACCTGAACCTCATAATGAAACCATCCTCCTGAGGAGAGATGTGCAGAGAACACACAGCTTTGAGAAGAACTGGTTCAGAAGAGGTGGTTAAAGAGGAGAGTCAGATATTACAGGGACAAGCTGGTTCAGAAGGGATGATTATGGAGGAATGGGAGAAATGACAGGGACAATGTTCCCTCTAAGCTGTGTTGGAGTGCCACCTCCAGTGACGCCAGACAAAAGAAAGGCTTGCCCAGGGGCTTCCCTATGAATCCATTTGTTGATATTATTTGTTACTCATCGAATTATTAACCAAGTTTTAGGTGAACCATACTAAAATAAAAATATCATAAAAAATACGGAAATGCATGGCATACATTAAATAATATGCTAGATTAATGCAAACACAGAAATTGGCCACATCCTTTGTACCTAAATGTACAATATTTTAAAATATATCCAAAAAGTATTTACATACTTTTCTTATTATGGAAGTTCCTTCTTCGTCTTTTTCTGACATAATGCTCAAACAACCCAATTAGTCATTTGTCTATCGTTTAAAACTGTACAGACGGTGAAAACGTGTGCCAGAAGTATCACAACTTACACCAGAGATCTGCTCAAACCCAAACATGTTTAGAGGGAACACTGTTCACAATCCATCCCTCTATCAGAGCCACCATATTATGTCAGGGACCACAAAGCATGCTGGGAAAAGGGCAAAGCCATGTGTTAACTGCAGATGTTGCTCCTATCAGCTAACTCTTGTCCCAACCTGGCTTCATACATTAGGGGAAAATAAAGCTCTCTGGCCTGGTATCATTCGGGGGAAAATGTCACTCTCCATTACGCTTTCTTCCTCTCTATTGTGGACCCTCCAACGGTCTCTCTCTTTATCATGGACCCTCCATCAGTCTCTCTCCATCTCTATCGTGGACCCACCTTGGTTTCAGAAACAGTAACACCTTTAAGACCTGTCAGGGCACTCACCTAACAAATGTTGACTGTTACACTACAGAGAAATAGTCAACATTTGTGTTTAGTTGATTCAGAGATGCAACAGCTGTGTGTGTGTGTCTAAAATACTGTGAGGGACAGTGTAAAAAGAGGTGCTGTCACGAAGCATTGAGACATTAAATTACATTTAAGTCATAATTATGTTGGCAGGATGCCAACAGGTAAAACTGTTGTATGAAGGATTAGTATGATGGGTCAATTTCCCCCACTACTAATTAAACAGACACCAAATGGAATGAAAACAGAGTTGCTGGAAAGGTCAAGCTTGACCAATCAAATAGAGTCTTAATGATCTCAGTCTGTCATGAACCTCACCCTGACCTCTGTAGAGTCTGATCAGATGACCTCAGAATTACATCCTCAGGGTTGTCAGGTTGACCCTGTGAGGTTCTTCTCCAAAACCCCCAGTGTTATCTGGGTAGTGTAGTTTCCAAAACCTCCAGTGTTTTTTGGGTAGTGTAGTTTCCACAATCCCCAGTGTTTTTGGGTAGTGTAGTTTCCACAACCCCAGTGTTTTTTTTTGGGTAATGTAGTTTCCACAATCCCCAGTGTTTTTTGGGTAGTGTAGTTTCCACAACCCCGAGTGTTTTTGGGTGTTTTAGTTTCCAAACCTGAAAGCCCTGGTCCTGAAACCTTTACCAGTCACCCTGAAACACAAAGCCTTGGATGCAGTTCCTCCATCCACACAGGAATTAATTCACAGTTATCCTCAAGATTCCAAAAATAATGTTTACAAAAATAATAATAGTAGTAATGATATCCACAATAAAACAAGACTGAGAGAAATTAATTGGCAATGATAGGAGAAAGTGAGGCGTTCTGCCCCAGGGGGTTGTTCTACCAAGTCATGGAAATGGAGGAGTTGTCCTGAGGAGAGGATCAGACCTGGGCTCACCTCCACAGACAGGGAGGGAGAGAGAGGGGGTGTCTCTCTTCTCTCTCTCTCTTTTCTCTCAGGAGAGCCAGTTCAAATATTCCTGAACTCACCTTCATACTTTTAGAATAACATAATACACTTGATGATGTCACTACGTCACCTGATGATGTCACTAGATCACCTGATGATGTCACTACGTCACCTGATGAAGTCACAACGTAACAACCAAGCTATGTGGGTTATTCCGGTGGAGAGACTTGTTGCGTCTGTGTGCGTGCGTGGTAAATGAACTGAACTCATCCTACACCAAAGTCCTGTTAAACTGTCATATCTGGTCGGTTTGTAACATTTCTTCAAACCTCTAATGAATTGTTTTGTTCCCTTTTTTCACTGGTAGATCCTGGGTAAAGCGAAGGATACATCTTCATCAGTCATTGTCTAATGTTCATCATTGCCTGTGTTTGTTAGGTTAAGGAGGAGGTGTGATTTAGGCCAGGTGCTGAATGCTGGAGACTGGGGAGGAGGTGTGATGTAGGTCAGATGATTAATGCTGGAGACTGGGGAGGAGGTGTGATGTAGGTCAGATGATTAATGCTGGAGACAGGGGAGGAGGCGTGATGTAGGTCAGATGATTAATGCTGGAGACTGGGGAGGAGGTGTGATGTAGGTCAGATGATTAATGCTGGAGACTGGGGAGGAGGTGTGATGTAGGTCAGATGATTAATGCTGGAGACTGGGGAGGAGGCGTGATGTAGGTCAGATGATTAATGCTGGAGACTGGGGAGGAGGTGTGATGTAGGTCAGATGATTAATGCTGGAGACTGGTTGAGGGTCTGGGGGTAGAGGCCTACTGGTTGAGGGTCTGGGGGTAGAGGCCTACTGGTTGAAGGGGTGGGGGGTTGAGGCCTACTGGTTGAGGGTCTGGGGGTAGAGGCCTACTGGTTGAAGGGGTGGGGGGTTGAGGCCTACTGGTTGAAGGGGTGGGGGGTAGAGGCCTACTGGTTGAAGGGGTGGGGGGGTAGAGGCCTACTGGTTGAAGGGGTGGGGGGTAGAGGCCTACTGGTTGAAGGGGTGGGGGGGTAGAGGCCTACTGGTTGAAGGGGTGGGGGGTAGAGGCCTACTGGTTGAAGGGGTGGGGGGTAGAGGCCTACTGGTTGAAGGGGTGGGGGGTAGGGGCCTACTGGTTGAAGGGGTGGGGGGGTAGAGGCCTACTGGTTGAAGGGGTGGGGGGTAGAGGCCTACTGGTTGAGGGGCTGGGGGTAGAGGCCTACTGGTTGAGGGTCTGGGGGTAGAGGCCTACTGGTTGAGGGGCTGGGGGTAGAGGCCTACTGGTTGAGGGTCTGGGGGTAGAGGCCTACTCGATGACCATACAGCGAGGCAGGTGCTGAGAGTAGTACTTGAAGAGTTCAGCTGTGGCTCCAGGACAGTTGGTGAGCTCCAACTCCTCTAGATCCTGAATCTGGATCAAACCAGACAGACCAGTAGTGGTCAGAAGAGGACAACCTGGAAGGGAAGGAGAAAAAGAAAGGGTGTGAATGGAGAGAAAATACAGTAAAAGGGAAAGAAAGGAGGAGTAGAGACAGGCAGAAGGATGGAGAGAGAGGGGAGGACAGACAGGCAGTATTTCTAAAATTTCCCAATTTCTTTTTGTCCCAAAACAAACAAAAGTGATAGTCAAAACCCTATAAAATAATAACAGGCGCGGGTTGGGGGGGACACGTTAGCTGTGCAGGCCCATTAACATGCCCAAAAGTGCATCGTCAGCATTTATTCGGTTTACATGTGCAGACAAAATATTTCCAACAATACATTACTTCAAATATTTTTCTCAATATTTTTATGTTGGAGGAGTTGAGGCAGGGCTACTGTCACACCACACATCCCTTCTTTATGGAGTGTTACTCCATATGAGAAGAGCCCACAGAGACATAAAGAAATAAGAGACAATAACATATCATTTAGTCAGAGACATGCTCTAAACCACATCAAAAGGACAAGCGTTACTCCAAAGACGTCACATCAAAAGGACCTGTCAAATCTCAAGGAAAATCGCAATGTTGAGCTAAAAAAATCGCAATATGATTTGACATGCATCCCTACTTACTATGTTACCATTATACTTGTTAGGTGTTTGGTCTAGGGTTAGGGTTGCCTAGGCTTACTGCCCTGAGATACCAGAGTTGTCCAAAAGGGGGAGGAGTTGTACAGAGACAAAAGATAAAGATGAAGTCCATGGGTGAATCTCAGTTCCTTGACAACTAACAGTATCTCACAAAAGTGAGTACACCCCTCACATTTTTGTAAATATTTGATTATATCTTTTCATGTGACAACACTGAAGAAATGACACTTTGCTACAATGTAAAGTAGTGAGTGTTCATCTTGTATTACAGTGTAAATTTGCTGTCCCCTCAAAATAACTCAACACACAGCCTTTAATGTCTAAACCGCTGGCAATAAAAGTGAGTACACCCCTAAGTGAAAATGTCCAATTTGGGCCCAAAGTGTCAATATTTTGTGTGGCCACCATCATTTTCCAGCAATGCCTTAACCCTCTTGGTCTCAAAGTTCACCAGAGCTTCACAGGTTGCCACTAGAGTCCTCTTGCACTCCTCCATGACGACATCACGGAGCTGGTGGATGTTAGAGACATTGCGCTCCTCCACCTTCCGTTTGAGGATGCCCCACAGATGCTCAATAGGGTTTAGGTCTGGAGACATGCTTGGCCAGTCCATCACCTTTACCCTCAGCTTCTTTAGCAAAGCAGTGGTCGTCTTGGAGGTGTGTTTGGGGTCGTTATCATGTTGGAATACTGCCCTGCGGCCCAGTCTCCGAAGGGAGGGGATCATGCTCTGCTTCAGTATGGCACAGTACATGTTGGCATTCATGGTTCCCTCAATGAACTGTAGCTCCCCAGTGCCGGCAGCACTCATGCAGCCCCAGACCATGACTGTAGGCAAGACACACTTGTCTTTGTACTCCTCACCTGGTTGCCGCCACACACACTTGACACCATCTGAACCAAATAAGTTTATCTTGGTCTCATCAGACCACAGGACATGGTTCCAGTAATCCGTGTCCTTAATCTGCTTGTATTCAGCAAACTGTTTGCGGGCTTTCTTGTGCATCATCTTTAGAAGATGTTTCCTTCTGGGACGACAGCCATGCAGACCAATTTAATGCAATGTGCGGGCGTATGGTCTGAGCACTGACAGGCTGACACCCCACCCCTTCAACCTCTGCAGCAATGCTGGAAGCACTCATACGTCTATTTCCCAAAGACAACCTCTGGATATGACGCTGAGCATGTGCACTCAACTTCTTTGGTCGAACATGGCATGGCCTTTTCTGAGTGGAACGTGTCCTGTTAAACCACTGTATGGTCTTGGCCACTGTGCTGCAGCTCAGTTTCAGGGTCTTTGCAATCTTCTTATAGCCTAAGCCATCTTTATGTAGAGCAACAATTCTTCTTTTCAGATCCTCAGAGTTCTTTGCCATGAGGTGCCATGTTGAACTTCCAGTGACCAGTATGAGGGAGTGTGAGAGCGATGACACCAAATTTAACACATGGACAACATCCAAGATGAGGGAACTCTGAACATCTTTCAGAAAGAAGGGCAGATAGAAGATGTGCGGACATGGGTGCATCTGAATTGCCTAACAATGATATCTCTCCTAGGGCTTCACCCCCTTCATCTACATAAAGACAAGGCAGCCTTGTTCCCACTAGACCTGACCAGCTAATAACTGGTTCAGTGTTTGGCTAAATTCAACTTACCTGGTTTTCCAGGTTGATTAGATCAAAAACCAGTGGCAGCTTTACAGGACCAGGGTGGCCTACACCTAATTTACATTTTTAAATATCTGTGAAAACAGATTATTCAAAGTTTGTTAAGTGATTTTAATCCAAATGATTCAGAAAAATCTTTCTACGTTCCAGTGACATCCTCATTTTGTCGGCGATGACAACTTTTGTGTGTAGGTACAGTTCAGTGTGCGATCACCTCAGCAGGTTTTTTATGTCAATTTCAAATTAATATGCAAATGCACTGGTCCTGCAACCTCAAGGACCAACAGCCATTCTCTGGTTCTGATCTATCCCACACAGCCATTCTCTGGTTCTGATCTATCCCAAACAGCCATTCTCTGGTTCTGATCCATCCCAAAGAGCCATTCTCTGGTTCTGATCTATCCCAAAGAGCCATTCTCTGGTTCTGATCTATCCCAAAGAGCCATTCTCTGGTTCTGATCTATCCCAAACAGCCATTCTCTGGTTCTGATCCATCCCAGAGCCAGAACATCTCACTGGTCCATTGTCAATTAATAATCAATCCCTTGATGTGGTCAACAAGGCAAGCCAGTTCAAAGCCAAAGTTCAAGCCAGTTCAAAGCCAAAATTCAAGCCAGTTCAAAACCATAGTAAAATTGTGGAACATCGAAGGGTTTTCATATGAATTGTAATTATAAAAGTGAGAAAAGTATTGTAGATGTAGTGATTGTATGAGTTAGTGAACTGTTATAAGCTGTTGTAACCAATGAAACAAAATATTAAATGTTTGTAATATGAACTGAAACTGAAGGAGCAAGTAGGAGAATAGGAAACCCTGTTTAAGCAGTTGCCGGGGAGAGAAAGATTTAGTATGTCTGTTTTGTGAGAAACAGGTCACAGGTCAGAGACACACACACACTTGTAAGACAGACAAGACAGAAACCAGAAGGGGGGCAAGGGGATACTTGCAGTTATCCTATAAGGAATAAAACTGGGATTGGGCCAATGGCACACACTTTGTAAGGTAACGCCTCTATCTTTTTGGGCGTAGTAGAAGTATAAAATGATCTGTTGAATGTTGATCCTTAGACATTGTGCGGCGACACGTGTCTCCAGAAGCTTCTGTAATAAATGGACATATAATACGGTAATTGACCTGACTCCTGGTGTTTTATTCTCCTTTCCAACAAACCAACTTGGGGAAGTGTTAGACTTCAACAATATATACAGTAAAGTTCTAGTTAAAAAAAAAGATTGTTTTTTATTTAAATAATTGGATAGGTTGACTAGTCTCTGGTGCCTGGTAAGCACTGACATGTGCCTGTGTGAACTAGAAGCTGACTGTAATGAGCAAATATGATTATTCACACATACTGAAGTCACACGTCTGTAGAATACCATATATAATGGATTTACCCAGCCAGAGAGGATGAGTGTGTGTGCGTGTCTGTCTGTGTGTGCGCAGGCTCACATGTGCTTCTGTATGTGTAAATTATTTTAATGTTTCCTGCTCTGTTAGGATCAGCTCCTGTGTCATGGATTATTTTACTCACTTACAGCTTAGAATATCTACCTTTAGAGGTGAGAGATTCCAGACGCCAGGAGTGAGTGTGCTGAGAAACCAGTGTGTGAGGTTGATGAACCCAACCATGATGAACCCAACCATGATGAACCCAACCATGATGAACCCAACCATGATGAACCCAACCACGATGAACCCAACCACGATGAATCCAACCACGATGAACCCAACCACGATGAACCCAACCACGATGAACCCAACCATGATGAACCCAACCATGATGAACCCAACCATGTTCCTATTAGTCTGCACAGCGGCATTTCAGGGATATTTTACAAACGTATATATTACAGTGATTTTTCATCACAGTCCATCCAGCTGCATAGCTATGACAGAAGCTCCACTCTAACGTTACTAATGTAACTGAACGGCGAATGTAAGAATGACAAAATGAATGACTGCTGTAGTAAAGGCAGCACCCAATCTCATGTGGTTAGCTAGTCTCAGCCCTGAATGGTTTGTGCAGCAGGGATCGTTGAGTTTAAATGTGCTATTATTGTGCTGGTAAGTTCAAAATAAGTCAGTGGAACCCACATCTGGTGATGCCCCTTGTTCAGCATAGCTAAATAGTAAATGTATAACTTCAAATGTTTTAGTAAGAGTCGGCTTGCTTTGGTTTGAACATAGCTTGTTAGCTATGCTAGCTGACGTGAATTGATTCTTGCTAGACTGGAGACTGTAATGTCTCACAAGCAGCAGCTGTCTAATGTACCATTTCAGCAGGGAAGTGTTGTTTTAATGTTTAGCAATTCAGTTGTAGTTTCTGTCTGACACCAATACTCACACAGAGTCTGTTTGTTTGGTGGACGAGACAAACATCTACCCCGCTGAGGGGGGGGGCACCTGTTAACAATCCACCCATCTCTGTTCAGTACCACCACACAATCAACTGTTATCAGCAACCCTGATTAAAACATGTTGCCAAGATCATTTGAGGTACAGCATGCACCCGATCAATTGATGTTATTGGCAAATCCTGTCTGATCTGTACTGCTAGCGACCTGTCTAACTAGCTCCTGTGTTTCTGAAGAGAAGCCAAACAGGTATATCCAAACAGCGTGCATAGCGGTCAGAGTCTCAGGATACATTCATGAACGATGTTAGGAGCCTCTAGATCAGGGGTAATAAAATGTAACCCTACAAAGTCCGGAGCCTGCTGCTTGTCTCATCATAAATTGCGTACCTGGTCTACATGGACTAGTGTTGTAGCGTACCTGGTCTACATGGGCTAGTGTTGTAGCGTACCTGGTCTACATGGGCTAGTGTTGTAGCGTACCTGGTCAACATGGGCTAGTGTTATAGCGTACCTGGTCTACATGGGCTAGTTTTGTAGCGTACCTGGTCTACATGGGCTAGTGTTGTAGCGTACCTGGTCTACATGGGCTAGTGTTGTAGCGTACCTGGTCTACATGGGCTAGTGTTGTAGCGTACCTGGTCTACATGGGCTAGTGTTGTAGCGTACCTGGTCTACATGGGCTAGTGTTGTAGCGTACCTGGTCAACATGGGCTAGTGTTATAGCGTACCTGGTCTACATGGGCTAGTGTTGTAGCGTACCTGGTTTACATGGGCTAGTGTTGTAGCGTACCTGGTCTACATGGGCTAGTGTTGTAGCGTACCTGGTCTACATGGGCTAGTGTTGCAGCGTACCTGGTCAACATGGGCTAGTGTTGTAGCGTACCTGGTCTACATGGGCTAGTGTTGTAGCGTACCTGGTCTACATGGGCTAGTTTTGTAGCGTACCTGGTCTACATGGGCTAGTGTTGTAGCGTACCTGGTCTACATGGGCTAGTGTTGTAGCGTACCTGGTCTACATGGGCTAGTGTTGTAGCGTACCTGGTCTACATGGGCTAGTGTTGTAGCGTACCTGGTCTACATGGGCTAGTGTTGTAGCGTACCTGCCACAGAGAGAAGACGCAGACTCCTCATGCCGAACAGGTGCTGTAGCCCAAAATCCTGCACCTAGAAGCAGAAACAGTTATCATTATTAACGTTATTGAGAACTCTTAGGTTGCCAGACATTTTATATAGGGTGCAGGGTATTTAGGTATAGGGTATAGTATTTATGTGTAGGGTATAGTATTTAGGGTAGGGTGCAGGGTATAGTATTTAGGGTAGGGTGCAGGGTATAGTATTTAGGGTAGGGTGCAGGGAATAGTATTTAGGGTAGGGTGGAGAGTATTTAGGTATAGGGTATAGTATTTATGTGTAAAGTACAGAATTTAGAGTAGGGTGCAGGGTATTGTATTTAGGGTAGGGTGCAGAGTATTTAGGTATAGGGTATAGTATTTATGTGTAGAGTATAGTATTTAGAGTAGGGTGCAGGGTATAGTATTTAGGGTAGGGTGCAGGGTATATTATTTAGGGTAGGGTGCAGGGAATAGTATTTAGGGTAGGGTGCAGAGTATTTAGGTATAGGGTATAGTATTTATGTGTAGATTATAGTATTTAGAGTAGGGTGCAGGGTATAGTATTTAGGGTAGGGTGCAGGGTATAGTATTTAGAGCAGGGTGCAGGGTATAATATTTTGGTTAGGATGCAGGGTATAGTACTTAGTGTAGGGAATAGTATTTAGGGTAGGGTGCAGAGTATTTAGGTATAGGGTATAGTATTTATGTGTAGAGTATAGAATTTAGGATAGGGTGCAGGGTATAGTATTTAGGTGTAGGTTATAGTATTTACAGTAGGGTATAGTATTTACGGTAGGGGGTAGGTTATAGTATTTACGGTAAGGGATAATATTAATACAATATGAATATAATATTATAGTATAATATTTAAGTGTATAGTATTTATGGGAGGGGTAGGGAATATTATTTAGTTGTAGGGTATTGTATTTACATAGGGGTAGGGTACAGTACTTAGGTGTAGGGTATAGTATTTATGTGTAGGGTATAGTATTTAGGGTAGGGTGCAGGGAATAATATTTAGGGTAGGGGGCAAGGTATAGTATTTAGTATTTAGGTGTAGGGTATAGTATTTATGGGAGGGGGTAGAGTATAATATTGAGTTGTAGGGTACAGGATTTACGTAGGGGTAGGGTACAGTATTTTGGTGTATAGTGTGGCGTACCTGACAGCACCAACGCAGGTAGAGGCTCCTCAGAGCAGACATGGTGGACAGGTAACCTAAACCAGTATCTGTTATCCTCACACACCTGGGTGGAGGGAGGAAGGAGTGGCAGATAAGAAAAACAGAGAAACAGAGATTGGGAGAGAGGGAAAGAGAGATTTATTAGGGGTTAAGCAGTGAAACGTATACAAAAATTAGTCAGAATGAAAATTCCAATGAAAAAGACCCAAAGTTGCTTCATGGAATAGCCCCATGGTCCACACCCTCCGATACAATTCCAACAGGCCACATGGTGGAGCTATTACAAGCCACTGAACATTTTACTTTGACCTAGTTCAGTGTTTCTCAAAACCCGGTCTGAGGACCAGCACCGGTCCGTAGAGAAATGCCAGCCTCATTCATGTCCCTCATGAATTGTGTCATTGATTGCACTGACATTTCCTTCATAGAACCAGAGTTACGACCACTGCAATGTCTGCTATTTAATGGTTGGCACATACAGAGTTTCACTCCTACAAATTTGAATGTAGCTTTTATTCAGCTTAAGCTATGAGCATAAATTAAAGGTAAGACTCTCAGAAACACAGCTGTCAGGTGTTTCCCTACATTATGGTCACAAGCTTCATAGGAGATGTTGACATGGACTGTGGCAAAATCACAAAGCCTCGATGATTACTTCCCTAACATTTTCATACACATCACAATACCATTGATGCATTCCAGTTACAATAAACCATACACCTAATCTTTCAGCTTTCCAATTGGGTTTCCTGGTAATGAAAAGCCACGGTACATCCATTCTTGACAACTGCTGATGTAAAAAGGGCATTATTAAATACATTTGATTGATTAATTATTATGGGACTACCCTAGTAGGATACTTTTTTAATCCAATCACATTATCGTTTCCTGGAGCCCAAATGTGTCAAAAGTACTAGATGGACCATGATATAACTAATATTTGTTGAAATTGTCCACTGTGTTAGGGTAGTAGATATCAAAAATATAAAATAAAACTACTAGATGGACCATGATATAACTACTATTTGTTGAAACTGTCTACTGTGTTAGAGTAGTAAATATTAGAGTAACTGTAAAACCGTCCACTGTGTTAAGGTAGTAGAAATCATAGAGTAACTGAAAAACTGTCCACTGTTTTAGGGTGGTAGAAATCATAGAGTAACTGTAAAACTGTCCACTGTGTTAGGGTAGTAGATATCATAGACTAACTGTAAGTAAAACTGTCCACTGTGTTAGGGTAGTAGAAATCATAGAGTAACTGTAAAACTGTCCACTGTGTTGAGGTAGTAGAAATCCTAGAGTAACTGTAAAACTGTCCACTGTGTTAGGGTAGTAGAAATCCTAGAGTAACTGTAAAACTGTCCACTGTGTTAGGGTAGTAGAAATCATAGAGTAACTGTAAAACTGTCCACTGTGTTAGGGTAGTAGATATCATAGAGTAACTGTAAAACTGTCCACTGTGTTAGGGTAGTAGATATCATAGAGTAACTGTAAAACTGTCCACTGTGTTAGGGTATTAGATATCATAGAGTAACTGTAAAACTGTCCACTGTGTTAGGGTAGTAGATATCATAGACTAACTGTAAGTAAAACTGTCCACAGTGTTAGGGTAGCAGAAATCATAGAGTAACTGTAAAACTGTCCACTGTGTTAGGGTAGTAGATATCATAGACTAACTGTAAGTAAAACTGTCCACTGTGTTAGGGTAGCAGATATCATAGAGTAACTGTAAAACTGTCCACTGTGTTAGGGTAGTAGATATCATAGAGTAACTGTAAAACCTTCCACTGTGTTAGGGTAGTAGATATCATAGAGTAACTGTAAAACTGTCCACTGTGTTAGGGTATTAGATATCATAGAGTAACTGTAAAACTGTCCACTGTGTTAGGGTAGTAGATATCATAGACTAACTGTAAGTAAAACTGTCCACAGTGTTAGGGTAGTAGAAATCATAGAGTAACTGTAAAACTGTCCACAGTGTTAGGGTAGTAGAAATCCTAGAGTAACTGTAAAACTGTCCACTGTGCTAGGGTAGTAGATATCATAGAGTAACTGTAAAACTGTCCACTGTATTAGGGTAGTAGAAATCATAGAGTAACTGTAAAACTGTCCACTGTGTTAGGGTAGTAGATATCATAGAGTAACTGTAAAACTGTCCACTGTGTTAGGGTATTAGATATCATAGAGTAACTGTAAAACTGTCCACTGTGTTAGGGTAGTAGATATCATAGACTAACTGTAAGTAAAACTGTCCACAGTGTTAGGGTAGCAGAAATCCTAGAGTAACTGTAAAACTGTCCACTGTGCTAGGGTAGTAGATATCATAGAGTAACTGTAAAACTGTCCACTGTATTAGGGTAGTAGAAATCATAGAGTAACTGTAAAACTGTCCACTGTGTTAGGGTAGTAGATATCATAGAGTAACTGTAAAACTGTCCACTGTGTTAGGGTATTAGATATCATAGAGTAACTGTAAAACTGTCCACTGTGTTAGGGTAGTAGATATCATAGACTAACTGTAAGTAAAACTGTCCACAGTGTTAGGGTAGCAGAAATCATAGAGTAACTGTAAAACTGTCCACTGTGTTAGGGTAGTAGATATCATAGACTAACTGTAAGTAAAACTGTCCACTGTGTTAGGGTAGTAGATATCATAGAGTAACTGTAAAACTGTCCACTGTGTTAGGGTAGTAGATATCATAGAGTAACTGTAAAACTGTCCACTGTGTTAGGGTAGTAGATATCATAGAGTAACTGTAAAACTGTCCACTGTGTTAGGGTATTAGATATCATAGAGTAACTGTAAAACTGTCCACTGTGTTAGGGTAGTAGATATCATAGACTAACTGTAAGTAAAACTGTCCACAGTGTTAGGGTAGTAGAAATCATAGAGTAACTGTAAAACTGTCCACAGTGTTAGGGTAGTAGATATCATAGACTAACTGTAAGTAAAACTGTCCACTGTGCTAGGGTAGTAGATATCATAGAGTAACTGTAAAACTGTCCACTGTATTAGGGTAGAAGAAATCATAGAGTAACTGTAAAACTGTCCACTGTGTTAGGGTAGTAGATATCATAGACTAACTGTAAGTAAAACTGTCCACTGTGTTAGGGTATTAGATATCATAGAGTAACTGTAAAACTGTCCACTGTGTTAGGGTAGTAGATATCATAGACTAACTGTAAGTAAAACTGTCCACAGTGTTAGGGTAGTAGAAATCATAGAGTAACTGTAAAACTGTCCACAGTGTTAGGGTAGTAGATATCATAGACTAACTGTAAGTAAAACTGTCCACTGTGTTAGGGTAGTAGATATCATAGAGTAACTGTAAAACTGTCCACTGTGTTAGGGTAGTAGATTTCATAGAGTAACTGTAAAACTGTCCACTGTGTTAGGGTAGTAGATATCATAGAGTAACTGTAAAACTGTCCACTGTGTTAGGGTATTAGATATCATAGAGTAACTGTAAAACTGTCCACTGTGTTAGGGTAGTAGATATCATTGAGTAACTGTAAAACCGTCCACTGTGTTAGGGTAGTAGATATCATAGAGTAACTGTAAAACTGTCCACAGTGTTAGGGTAGTAGATATCATAGACTAACTGTAAGTAAAACTGTCCACTGTGTTAGGGTAGTAGATATCATAGAGTAACTGTAAAACCTTCCAGTGTGTTAGGGTAGTAGATATAATTGAGTAACTGTAAAACCGTCCACTGTGTTAGGGTAGTAGATATCATAGAGTAACTGTAAAACCGTCCACTGTGTTAGGGTAGTAGATATTATAGACTAACTGTAAGACTGTCCACTGTGTTAGGGTAGTAGATATCATTGAGTAACTGTAAAACCGTCCACTGTGTTAGGGTAGTAGATATCATAGAGTAACTGTAAAACCTTCCAATGTGTTAGGGTAGTAGATATAATTGAGTAACTGTAAAACCGTCCACTGTGTTAGGGTAGTAGATATCATAGAGTAACTGTAAAACTGTCCACTGTGTTAGGGTAGTAGATATCATAGAGTAACTGTAAAACTGTCCACTGTGTTAGGGTAGTAGATATCATAGAGTAACTGTAAAACTGTCCACTGTGTTAGGGTAGTAGATATCATAGAGTAACTGTAAAACTGTCCACTGTGTTAGGGTATTAGATATCATAGAGTAACTGTAAAACTGTCCACTGTGTTAGGGTAGTAGATATCATAGACTAACTGTAAGTAAAACTGTCCACAGTGTTAGGGTAGTAGAAATCATAGAGTAACTGTAAAACTGTCCACAGTGTTAGGGTAGTAGATATCATAGACTAACTGTAAGTAAAACTGTCCACTGTGCTAGGGTAGTAGATATCATAGAGTAACTGTAAAACTGTCCACTGTATTAGGGTAGAAGAAATCATAGAGTAACTGTAAAACTGTCCACTGTGTTAGGGTAGTAGATATCATAGAGTAACTGTAAAACTGTCCACTGTGTTAGGGTATTAGATATCATAGAGTAACTGTAAAACTGTCCACTGTGTTAGGGTAGTAGATATCATAGACTAACTGTAAGTAAAACTGTCCACAGTGTTAGGGTAGTAGAAATCATAGAGTAACTGTAAAACTGTCCACAGTGTTAGGGTAGTAGATATCATAGACTAACTGTAAGTAAAACTGTCCACAGTGTTAGGGTAGTAGAAATCATAGAGTAACTGTAAAACTGTCCACAGTGTTAGGGTAGTAGATATCATAGACTAACTGTAAGTAAAACTGTCCACTGTGTTAGGGTAGTAGATATCATAGAGTAACTGTAAAACCTTCCAGTGTGTTAGGGTAGTAGATATAATTGAGTAACTGTAAAACCGTCCACTGTGTTAGGGTAGTAGATATCATAGAGTAACTGTAAAACCGTCCACTGTGTTAGGGTAGTAGATATTATAGACTAACTGTAAGACTGTCCACTGTGTTAGGGTAGTAGATATCATTGAGTAACTGTAAAACCGTCCACTGTGTTAGGGTAGTAGATATCATAGAGTAACTGTAAAACCTTCCAATGTGTTAGGGTAGTAGATATAATTGAGTAACTGTAAAACCGTCCACTGTGTTAGGGTAGTAGATATCATAGAGTAACTGTAAAACCGTCCACTGTGTTAGGTAAGACTGTCCACTGTGTTAGGGTAGTAGATATCATAGAGTAACTGTAAAACCTTCCAGTGTGTTAGGGTAGTAGATATAATTGAGTAACTGTAAAACCGTCCACTGTGTTAGGGTAGTAGATATCATAGAGTAACTGTAAAACCGTCCACTGTGTTAGGTAAGACTGTCTACTGTGTTAGGGTAGTAGATATTATAGAGTAACTGTATAGAGTAATCTGGCAAAATAATAACGTATTGAACAATGGGAAACTTTCTCCCCACTCACCTGGTTAAATAATGACGTAATGAAGAATGGGAAATGTTCTCCCCACTCACCTGGCTAAATAATAACATAAGGAAGAATGGGAAACTTTCTCCCCACTCACCTGGCTAAATAATAATGTTATGAACAAATGGACCCAGTCACCTGTCCAGCACCAGCTCCTCCAGTTTGTGCAGGTCGCAGGCTATGTACTCCAGACCCGTATCGGTGATCCTGGGGCACCAGGACAGGTCCAGGCTCCGCAGCTTCCTCAGGTTCTCTGCGACCAGCTCCACCCCGTCATCCGTGATCTTGGAGCAGCCCGAAAGGCTCAGCGCCGTCAGGTTTGGTAGACTGTGGACCATGTTCACCACCCCATGGTTGGTGATCTCCCAGCAGGAGTGGAGCCGCAGTGTGTGAGTGGTATAGCCCTGGGGGTCAGAGGGGAGTGTGAGTGGTATAGCCCTGGGGGTCAGAGGGGAGTGTGAGTGGTATAGCCCTGGGGGTAAGAGGGGAGTGTGAGTGGTATAGCCCTGGGGGTCAGAGGGGAGTGTGAGTGGTATAGCCCTGGGGGTCAGAGGGGAGTGTGAGTGGTATAGCCATGGGGGTCAGAGGGGTGTGTGAGTGGTATAGCCCTGGGGGTCAGAGGGGAGTGTGAGTGGTATAGCCCTGGGGGTCAGAGGGGAGTGTGAGTGGTATAGCCCTGGGGGTCAGAGGGGAGTGTGAGTGGTATAGCCCTGGGGGTCAGAGGGGTGTGTGAGTGGTATAGCCCTGGGGGTCAGAGGGGAGAGAGCTTATGTCTGTCTGTCTATCAGTGTCTGTCTATCTGTGTCTGTATGTGTGTGTCTGTCTGTGTTTGTGTGTGTGATGAGGATAGACATTTGCTAACCACGCAGTATGAAAGGGGGCCACAAAATTGTGAACCACACACTTATTATAGACAGAAAACCAGCTGACTGCTTCTTCCCTAAATAGTTCTTGCATAGTTTGGAGCTGTGCTTTGGGTCACTGTCCTGTTGTATGAGGAAATTGGAGGAGTGCTTGATGCCATCTCTCAAGCATGGTGGGGGCAATGTGATTGTCTGGGGGTGCTTTGGTGGTAGTAAAGTGGGAGATTTGTACAGGGTTAAAGGGATCTTGAAGAAGGAAGGTTATCACTCCATTTGACAACACCATGCCATACCCTGTGGACAGCACTTCCAGTATCATTTCATTTGTTTTGCGTCTCACAAATGTTCTTCCGTGTGATCCGAACACCTCAAACTTAGATTTTGTCCAATAACACTTATTCCAACCGTTCTCTGTGCAGTGTCTCTGTTCTCTTGCCCATCTTAATCTTTTTTTTTTATTGGACAGTCAACTCTACTTGGAAACCCAGCCTCTTCACTGTTGACATTGTGACTGGGATTTTGCGGGTACTTTTTAATGAAGCTGCTTGTTGAGGACCTGTGAGGCATCTGTTTCTCAATCTGTTTCTATGTGTCCTCTTGCTCAGTTGTGCACAGGGACCTCCCACTCTTTCTATTCTGGTTAGAGACAGTTTGCGCTATTCTGTAAAGGGAGTGGTACACAGCGTTGTAGAGGATCTTCAGTTTCTTGGCAATTTCTCGCATGGAATTAATTTCTCAAAACAAGAAGAGACTGAAAAGTTTCAGAAGAATGTTATTTGTTTTTTGGCCATATTGAGCCTGTAATCAAACCCACAATTGCTGATGCTCCAGATACTCAACTAGTCAAAAGAAGGACTGTTTTAATGCTTCTTTAATCATCACAACAGTTGAGCTGTTCAGTTGTGCTAACATAAATGCAAAAGGGTTTTCTAATGATCAATTAGCCTTTAATATGATAAATGTAGCCAACAATGTGCCTTTGGAACACAGGAGTGATGGTTGCTGATAATGGGCTTCTGAACGCCTGTAGATATTGTATTAAAAATCCACCTACAACAGTCATTTACAACATTAACAATGTCTACACTGTATTTCTGATCAGTTTGATGTTATTATAATGGACAAAAAAATTGCTTTTCCTTCAAAAACAGCAGAATAAGTAAAAGCATTTTAAGTGTAGATTTTACATCCATGTAACATCAGCCTCTCTGACCTGCTTGGCCGTGAAGTAGGCCATGGCCGTGTCTGTCACATGGTAGGCCTGCAGGCTGAGCTCTGACAGGTTGGGCAGGAGCTGTGAGATGGCGGCGATGGCGTCGTCGGCCACGTTGATACAGTCGCTGACGCTGAGCGAGGTGAGCCGAGCGTTCAAGCTGGACCACAGACCGGCCTCCGTGAAGTCATTACACCCAGACAGCTCCAGGTGCATCAAACCCTGCATCTGTTCCAGCATCACCTGAATACACATACACACAGCAGAAAATAGACACACTTAGAGTACAGGACACACACACTTGAGAGAACAACAGAGACACACTTAGTCTACAACGCACACACTAGAGAGAACGACAGACACACACTTAGTCTACACGGCACACACTAGAGAGAACGACAGACACACACTTAGTCTACACGACACACACTAGAGAGAACGACAGACACACACTTAGACTACACGACACACACTAGAGAGAACGACAAACACACACTTAGTCTACACGACACACACTAGAGAGAACGACAGACACACACGTTGTCTACACGACACACACTAGAGAGAACAACAGACACACACTTAGTCTACACGACACACACTAGAGAGAACAACAGACAACACACTTAGTCTACACGACGCACACTAGAGAACAGACACACACTTAGTGTACACCACACACACTAGAGAGAATAACAGACAAACACGTAGTCTACAGGACACCCACTTTTATAGACTTATTAAGACATTCATAAAGAAATAAAGACATTTATGCAGAGATTGCAGTTTACAGGTATTCTGAGAGGTGTGTTCACCACACACCATTCAGGAAGGTATCCATACAGTTGTTGGTTTGATATTAATATCATACATTATTACAACATTTGGTATCAAATATAAACTTAACTTGCTAGTCAACTATGCAAGGAACTATGAAATACATATAGCCATACATAAAGCCTGTATTACTGCACAGTTTGGTGTGAACTATTCTTCTTAAAAGCAAGCCAGAGGAAGAATTAGTCCTGCTAGTACAGCCAGTCCATACAGATAACATGTTAGAGCCATGTCTTTCCCTGTCCAGGAAAGTCAACAAACTGTGCTGTGAGACTTCTGATTGGTTTAGCTCGGTGAGCATCCTGTGTTGGGACCAGGAAGTCACAGCAAACAGGGAGGATTACCACTCCATCCATATTAATCTGGATCCAATACATTATGATAAAGTAGGTAAATGTATTGGCTTGCTGTGACTCCCTTCACATATACATAACAAACATACTGCATATTATTCACGGAATGGAGAAACCGGTAGGGTTAAGGCATGTTCTGATCAGGATAAAAGCGTACAAAAGCAACACACACGTGCACACGCATGCACGCTGCTATGAGCTGTACTGGATAAGAATAAAAATAATGTAAGATTACTATCTGACCCCACTGAAATGTAACAATAGAGCATTTTAACAGAATAACAGGGTCGTTGACCTTCTGTAAACTAGATTTTCAATTCAACATACCAGTGCAGACATACAGTACAGACATACCTGATATCTGGCTGCAGACATACAGACATACATGACATCTGGCTGCAGACATACAGACATACATGACATCTGGCTGCAGACATACATGACATCTGGCTGCAGACATACATGACATCTGGCTGCAGACATACAGACATACATGACATCTGGCTGTAGACATACATGACATCTGGCTGCAGACATACAGACATACATGACATCTGGCTGCAGACATACATGACATCTGGCTGCAGACATACAGACATACATGACATCTGGCTGCAGACATACATGACATCATAATGAATAGTTAAAATTCTGTTAAAATCTGAGTTATAATCTCTAAAGTTGTTTTTACTGCATGTCTCTGTCTCTCCACTAGAAACACAAAAACATTGTGCACTCTTTTATGTCGGTTTTAGCAGGCTGTAAGAGGGTAGGATTAACCTTATATTGTACTGTTTAATCACAACACTAATAGGGATTTATATTTAATTAACACCGCTCACCAACAGCTAATTTGAGAAAGACATAGAGGGTACATGTTGTATGTATGTGAATGTGTATGTTTGTTGCAGTTCATTTTGTAAAATAAATACCAATTTAATGACATGTACTGTAGCAGATGGATTTAGCAGTTTACCTTAGGTGAAATTTTTAAATCACTGCATTCTACTTCAATATAATATGATTGGATGTATTAGCTTACTCTATCAGAGTCCATTTCAATGAACCACCTTACCCAAGTGGGTTTAACACATTACTATCAGCGTAGTAGCGCTTCAAAGCATAACCCCCAACATAGCAGGTGGAATGAAATGTCCTGCCTGTATGAATGACATTTCCAACCAGTATGAATTAAATGTCCTACCAGTATGAATAAAATGCCCTACCTGTATGAATGAAATTTCCAACCTGTATGAATGAAATGTCCTATCAGTATAAATGAAATGTCCAACCTGTATGAATGAAATGTCCTACCTGTATGAATTACATGACCTACCAGTATGAATTAAATGTCCTACCTGTGTGAATTAAATGTCCTCCATGAATTAAATGTCCAAACTGTATGAATGAAATGTCCTACCTGTATGAATTAAATGACCTACCAGTATGAATAAATTTCCTACCTGTATGAATTAAATGTCCCCTATGAATGAAATGTCCAACCTGTATGAAAGAAATGTCCTGCTTACTCAGTTTTTACAAGCCAAAACGGGAGAATATTGGAATATGACCACAATTACACACCATAGCAACCCTGCAGCATCTGTTTATGAATCAATGAATGAAACAATGTTTTTAAGTCAAATAATTAAATCTGAAATCCAACAAGTCATCATAATTTTGCTCACTCATCATTTCTTAATTTTTGTAATGTTCTCCAAGAAGAAACAATCCTGAAATTCAGTTACAGTTTGTTTTCTGGTAACATAACGAATAACAGATCTTTACATGTAATCTGTTTCTCTCTAGTCTCACGAGGCCACACCTCCAATCTCATCTGGCCTCCTTGCAGGGCTGAAAACCTACCTATTAAATAAAGTGGCAGTTGACTCTCAGCTGCAAGATTTCTATTGGATATTAGTTTTCAGGCTATCGTTCATTATGTGAAAATTATGCAGATTTCTATCAAATGTTGTAGACCCGTAAGAAGCGATTCACACATATTGCAACTGTCAAATAAAAATCACTGTCAACAAATATATGCATATTGTTTCACAAACATTTGTCAAAATCCAAAAAACAAATGATGAATCATTAACAAAATCAAAGGATGATTAGCAAATTAATGTAAGACAATTTTTTATGTCGGAACATGTTTTTGTGAATGTTACAGCATTTGACACATTAATTTTACAGATTTGTGACATGCATCAAATTTGTGAGTGGCATTACATATTTGTGAGTCGCATTTTACAGATCAGTTGCATAGGGAATCTACATTAGGACCTCTTCAGTTCCGGTTATGCTTAGGCTCCAGAACCCCTATATGTTTAAAACATACTTTCTAAATAACACAGCACAAAATTACTTATAAATAAAGTATGCCACCTCTTTTCATTCTGATTAGAATTGGCTTTTCCCCTCACAAAACTGCTAATTCTTCCTACTTCATCCAGACTTCTTTTATATTCTAGCAGAAGATTGAGACAGGAGCAACATACCGCTTTAGAAAGCCCATCATTCAGCGTTACTGGTCTTATTACATCTTCTAACATGAGTGTGTAGTCCATTCACAATGGCGATGATCTACCTAGGAAAAGGTCATGTTTGTCTCTCAAAGACTGACATGGTTCACCACAAACGATACATCCAAGGATTTCAATGGGGTTTTATTTGGCGATTTTACTGCCATCCTCACTTTGCTAGCTACTGTTGCACTGAAGGCGTTATTTTCGTGAGCACCTGTATAAGCCCCTCCTAAGCAATGCATTTGCCTGTGTTAACAAGTTTTAGGCATTAGCCCAAGCAATTCATTTGATTGGGTTAATGTGTTTTGAGACATAACAGCATTTTTCTTTATAGATATTCCCTAGGCCTAGCGACAAATCAGGCCTAGTTTAAGAGACTAGCTCAAAGTCAAAGTCAAGGTCTTGTTTATTGTCAAATGCACAAAATAACAGTGTCGTTCTGAGCAGTGAAATTCTTATGACATGGCATGTGGCATCTACGCAGTGAGCAATAAAGCAAAACATAAAGCAAAAAATTAAAAAAGGTCAACAATGTAAACTAGCAGCAATTTCAAGAGTGTAAAAAAGACTGTTCATCATACTTTTTTTTCTCCAAATTTTGAATACACCTCTTTTTCTGTTGTATTCTCCAGTTTTCTCCATTATAAAAACCCACCATCTGCTTCCATGAGATGATCCAGCAATTATATTTCTTCACAAGCTGGACAGTTCAATCCTGCAAACCCTCAGCATCATTTGCGTATCATGTGAATATATTAAATTAAAAGGCATGGGTTTAGAAAGACCCATTGCCATGGCATTTGTACATCAAATATCTGATCCTAAATAATTTCACTGCACGGGAACATTAATGTTAGTAGTTTTGTGGCATGCCTGTTTTTTTATTATAGCAAATCACATTAGTGTTTAGTATAGTATTTGTTGTTGTATCTCATTTAGGAAGGAGGACAACTAAATGAGGGATCCATTTCCAATCCTCTGGAAAGGCTTAAATTCAATCTACATAACAACAAAGTACTTTTGTAAACATGTCCTTGTGGTAGTATCCTGTTGAAAAGGCAGTTTGGACTTAATTATTTAATTTCTGTATTAACAAGCGTTTATTGAGAGCTTCAAAGCCTTTATTATCAATACTCTTCCAGATGTATCCTCATTATATCAACAGGTCTGTTTTACTTAATCTGGTTTTCAATTCCAGATCAATTGACTAGAAATCTCTGTTCATAGTCAATTCCAAATCAATTGACCATGAACAGAGATGAAAACGTGCCGCTATTTTTATATCTAAAAACACTTATATCCCTTAACTAAAAACGTTACGTAAGTAACTCAATGACAGTTTATCCTCCAACAATCCAGTTTAAGCTGCAACATTCCTTCTGGGGCACCAAACATCAGCTCATTTCCTTAACATCCAGAACATGACGGTCAGGCCACTATACAACGGTGAAGTGGGCATTTTCCACTTGCACAGCTGTGCTATGGGCTTACTGAGGTTTTCTGAGTAAGAGTGTCTGCTTAGTCACAAACCTCGTCCCCGGGCTACTACAAACAGTACATGTTAGCCTGGTACAACTACTCATTTGGCCTCAGTGGGAGTGACCGTGGAACTCTATTGGTACAGTGTTCTAAGCCTCTGGCTCGGGTTCACATGTACTGCTTAAGCATGGGTTGGAATCCAAACATCTCTTAAAGCAAACATTCTATTCTCAATCTTTCAAAACTTTCCTGCTGAATAAAGCATAAAAGGCTGAGAATATATCTTTAAAAATGTTACATGTCAGTGTATTACTGAGGTGTTTCTTGACATAACAATTTCCCCTCGAAGCCTCTTCAAAAATGTCAGAATAAGTGAACAATACACAATACACTTCAAAATAATTTTGAATTATTTACACACAGTGAAACTATGAGACACACAGGGAAAGGATTTGTGGGAGATGATTGGCTGATAGATTTAGTACCTTTCTTATTGGCTAATGAAGGTGAGGTTTGTTGCATTTGGACAGACAGAAGCTCCAGTCTTGAACCTTGCAACTGCATTGTGTGTCTCCCCTATTTTTGAAAAGTTCCTCCTCATAGAAATTCAAATAGGAATAGCCAGCAACACTTCTGTCTCTTTTGAAACTGACAAAACAAGTAGGACTTTAATCCACGAGGGCCGATTTTGGAATAGAATGTCCATTCAGCATAGAAGCTCCTTGATTCTATCATTGTTATGATATATAGACTGGCTTGATTGCATTGACATCTCCCATTTTATACTTATGTTAATTTGTCTCACTGAATCGATGGTAACCTGCTAGAAATCAGCATCCTGAAATACAAACCTTAATCAATAACACTGTCCTTTGACCAGCATCTAGAACTGAACAGACTATTGCAGGATATCCACCCAGAATTTCCTACAACCTCTTGCTTTCGTATGGTCATGTGACCAGTGGGACAGGTCATGCAATGTGTATGACATTCCATATTCCATCTGAACCCTGGTGACCTAATTGACATGGTTACCAAAAACAGCGGCATCCAGCACACCCGAGCCTGTCACTAGGCAGTGCAGCTGTGGCGCTGAAGGCATTGTGAGTTCAGTACACAGCACATAGTAGGATGCAGGTTGGTTGAAGTACAGAGCAGATAGAGTTAATTACTAACTGTAAGTAGTTACTTTTAATAATTACATTCCCCAACACTGCTGAGAACCCATTCTACAGCAGTGCTCATAAGTTTTCATACCCTGGCAGAAATTGTGAAATTTCTAAAATAAGACTGATCATGGAAAAAAACTGTCTTTTCATGATATGAAGCCATTTATTACCAAATAGATGTTTGGCCCTTAGTTAAATCATAATGATAACAGAAATCACACAAATGGCCCTGATCAAAAGTTTACATACCCTTGAATGTTTGGCCTTACAGACACACAAGGTGAAACACACAGGTGAAAATGGCAATGAAAGGTGAATTTCCCACACCTGTGGCTTTTTAAATTAGTGTCTGTGTATAAATAGTCAACGAGTTTGTTAGCACTCACGTGGATGCCTGAGCAGGTTACATACAAAAGACCTGCGTAACATGGTTATATAATTTTATAAAGATGGAAAAGACATCAAAAGCCTTGCAAATGCCAGTCAGTATTATTCAATCACTTATTAAAAAGTGGAAAATTCGGGTATGTCTAGATACCAAGCCAAGGCCAGGTAGACCAAGTAAGATTTCAGCCAAAACTGCCAGAAGAACTGTTCGGGATACTAATAAAAACCCACAGGTAACCTCAGGAGAAAAACAGGCTGCTCTGATGTTGTTTCAAAGAGCACAATACGACGATACTTGAAAAATAATGAGCTGCATGGTCGAGTTGCCAGAAAGAAGCCTTTACTGCTCCAATGCCACAAAAAAGCCTGATTACAATATGCCCAACAACACCTTGACACGCCTCACAACCTCTGGCACACTGTAATTTGGAGTGACGAGGCCAAAATAGAGCTTTATGGTCACAACCATAAGTGCTGTGTTTGGAGAGGGGTCAACAAGGCCTATAGTGATCAGAATACCATCCCCACCATGAAGCATGGTGATGGCTCACTAATGTTTTGAGGGTGTGGAGACTTGGAGACTCTTGTGAAAATTGATGACAAGAAGAAAGCAGCATGTTATCAGAAAATACTGGCAATTTCATTCTTCTGCACAAAAGTTGCCGGACAAGGCAAAGTTGACCCTCCAGTGGTTACAGCAGAAAAAAGTGAAGGTTCTGAAGTGGTCATCACAGTCTCCTGACCTTAATATCATAGAGCCACTCTGGGGAGATCTCAAACGTGCGGTTCATGCAAGACAACCAAACACTTTGCATGACCAGGAGGCATTTTGCGAAGATGAATGGGCAGGTATACCACCTGCAAGAATTCGGGGCCTCATAGACAACTATTACAAAAGACTATACTGTCATTGATGCTAAAGGGGGCAACACACAATATTAAGAACTAAGGGTATGCAGACTTTGGAACAGGGGTCAGTAAAAATAAATCTTTGTTGCCATGATTTGTTTTAAGATTGTGCCATACTGTTACGACCTACAGTTGAATGTGAATCCCATAAGAAATAAGAGATGCGTTTTGCCTGCTCACTCATTTTTTCTTTACAAATGATACATACTGTATCTCACAGAAGTGAGTACACCCCTCACATTTTTGCAAGTATTTTATACATCTTTTCATGTGACAACACTGAGAAAATGAATTGTTGCTACAGTGTAAAGGAGTGAGTGTACAGCTTGTATAACAGGGTAAATTTGCTGTCCCCTCAAAATAACACAACAAACAGCCATTAATGTCTAAACCGCTGGCAACAAAAGTGAGTACATCCCTAAGTGAAAATGTCAAAATTGGGCCCAATGTGTCGATATTTTGTGTGGCCACTATCATTTTCCAGCAATGCCTTAACCCTCTTGGTCACAAAGTTCACCAGAGCTTCACAGGTGGCCACTGGAGTCCTCTCCCACTCCTCCATGACGACATCATGAAGCTGGTGGATGTTAGAGACATTGCACTCCTCCTTCTTCTGTTTGAGGATGCCCCACAGATGCTCAATAGGGTTTAGGTCGGGAGACATGTTAGTACATAGTGCAGAGTTCAGAGTGCCCAGTTAAGAATACATAGTCAATACAGAGTTCAGTGTGTTCATACGGCTGCTGAGACTGGAGTCGGTTTAGAGTTTGGGTTGACTCTGAAGCTGTTTTAAGGTTCGGGTTCGTTCTGAAGCTGGTTTTGGAGGGTTTTGGCATTGGTTGGTTCAGAAGCTGATTTGGTTGGTTTTGGCTTTGGGTTGGTTCTGAAGCTAGTTTAGTGTTTTTGTTGGTTTTGGCTTTGGGTGTGTTCTAGAAATGGTTTAGGTTTTGGGTTGATTCTGAAGCTGGTTTAGGGTTTTGTTGATTTTAGCTTTGGGTTGGTTCTGGAGATGGTTCTGACTTTGGGATGGTTCTGGAGACGTGTCATGGTTTCTGTTTGTTTGGAAGCTGGTTTTGGGTTTGGTTGGTTTTAACTTTGGGTTAGTTCTGGAGATTTAGGGTATGGGATGGTTCTGAAGCTGGTTTAGGGTTTGGTATGGTTCTGGAGTTGGGGCAGGGTTTTGGTTGGTTAAGGCATTGAGGTGGTTCTGGTGTTGGGGCAGTGTTTGTGCTGATTCTGTCATTGTGTTGGTTCTGGAGTTGGGGCAGAGTTTGGTTGGTTAAGGGATTGAGTTGGTACTGGAGGTGGGTTTGGGTTTGGGTAGAGACTAATGCCTGTTGGGGAGCAGTCACTAGGCAGACTATGTCTAGGCAGCTTGATGGCCACTGCATTCTACATTGAATATCATTCTGTAATGCATGGCTGAAAAGGAAGTCCATATTTAGACACTCTGGCTGTGTTCACACAGGCAATCCTATTTCTAATTGAAAAATGTCCAGTAATTGGTCTTTTGACCAATCAGTTCAGAAAATGATCTTACGTGGGAAGATCGGAAGTGATTGTCAACAGACCAATTAGTAAAAAAGGTCTGTCTGTGTAAACGCATGCCTAAGTTTTGTTTTTGTTGCAGAACAGAACACCATGGCTCTGTTCACAGAGGGAGCGCAATTAAAGGAATAGTTCACCCCAGATTCATATTTGGGTATTAGTCCACTGAGTTGTTCCTGAAGGCACATTGAATAATGTTTCAAAACAATCCATTATTCAGCTCTGTCCAAGTCTATAATAAGCAATATTAGCATCATCCCAGTTAATGAATTGAAATGGTCCCAAACCAAAAATGCTGCATTGCAAGTGGAAAACTAAGCCACAACTAGATTAGTGGTGTTGTTTACCTCAAAGAACCCGTCAATGTTGTATTTTTCGAAATTATGTTTTAATTTTCGCAATATGAATTTCATTTTCAACTGAACTGATATGTCCTATGTTTGTTGCAATTAGTGGACACTGTTGATGCCAATGTTGGAAAACATGAAGGTTGCAGTCCCTGAAGCTGACCTCAACCCAAGATGTGTAGTTGATCATCTGGATTACGCCCCCTTCATAACTCCTGGTTTGCTGGATACTGTTTTTCACATTCCAAAAATAAACTGGAAGAGACATTCTAGGCCCGAGGGACCCAGCAGCCAGCTCTCAAAAGAGTAAGTAGCTAGCTAACATTAGCAAACAAGTGTGTAAGGCAAGTACATTTGTATAGCACAATTCATACACAGGGACAATTCATACACATGGACAATTTTATTATTAGACCTACAAACAAAAAACGAATATCCGGCATACTTAAAAAATGTATTTAGTATAAAGTGTATGTCCAAGTAAGCAAGACAAACACCTAATTATTAGCTAACCCAGTTTAGATTAATTTGATGAGAGGAAGTTTTTAAATTTCTCTGTCGACTGTACATTTTTTTTGTTATGAGCCAATTTATTGTGATGAGACAGTTTGTTTATAGTCAAAAGCCCTACATTTGTCATTTTATTTCAATTTTGCTGGACATAGCCAGTCAGGCAGGTATCTGATATCTGTTGAATGTATGGTTGACAACTGTGTTTCATCATTTGAAGTTTCATCACATGCCTAGCCACCTCTTTCCAACAAAAATCCTAGCGAAATTCTGGGGAATACCTATATGATTTGATGCGAAGGGGAGGAAAAAACATTTTTGTCAGTAACGTCTCAAAACATGTTAACCCAATCAAATTCATTGTTTGGGAGGGGCTTATACAGGGGCTCACAAGAAAAATGGCTTCAGTAGCTTGCTAAGTGAAGATGACAGTCAAATCTCTATACATCATCTGTTGATGTATGTCGTGTTTGTGGTGAACCATGTCAGTCTTTGAGAGACAAACACAACCTTTTCCTAAGTAAATCATCGCCATTGTGAATGGACTACACACTCATGTTAGAAGATAAAATAGGACCGGTAACGCTGAATGATGGGCTTTCTAAAGTGGTATGTGGCTCCTGTCGCAATCTTCTGCTAGAATATAAAAGTGTGGATGAGGTAGGAAGAATTAGTGCTTTTGTGAGGGGAAAAGGCTAATTCAACTCAAGGTAAATGGAAATTTGCCCAAATATGAATCAGGGCCAAACTATCCCTTTAAGATAATTTTGTTTATTTTCTATTAATTTAATGGGTGGCCTGTCTATGCACTGCAATGATGTCAGTGGGGTTTTCAGCCCTCAAACCCAATTGGCCACTTGTCCTTAAGGGGGTTCATCATTTGCCAGGGGCACCAAGGCCATCAGCCAGAGCTATAATGTGAAGAAAAAAACCTTCTGTCAAGAAAAACCTAAACAATTACTGTAGTGATTTAAGAAAGCTTGTCTGTCCTCCCCATGCTTTATGAACTAATGACAATGACTTCATAATTGACAGACCTCACCTCCACGTTCTACGCTTGTGTGTCTGTAACAGTAATTAGAAGTATGTTTTTTTAACCGTTGTTAGCTTGTTCAATGTTAATCCCCTTGTCACCTTCAAAATAAATCAAGATATCTTAAACTAAAATCATATTTTTATGACAGTTGCAGGGCTTATTTAGCAGTCCAATTTAGCACAGATAGTTAGCTATATTTAAAATGAAAGTAACATTTATACATTTGAAATGAGGCAAGTAATTAACATGCTAAGGAGGAATACAAAAATATCATCACTAAAGTAATTTAAGATATTAAGCTATTTATTATAAATTAAGGTAGGGTGGCCATATTATATTTAGTGTAGCTAGGTCTAGGTTCAGATTCCAAAGAGAGAATGATTAATGTTAGCTAGCATGCAAGCCAGCTGCACAGAAAGACACAGAAACGCTAGCTACCTTAATAAGTACAGTCTAGGGATGAGACACATTTTAAGTCAGTTAGCTAGCTAGCTGCTGAACGGTCATTAACTACCTAACTCAGAATATAACTTCACCAAATACATATGAGTTAACGTCAGCTAAAATGGAACACCAGCAAAAGCACCATAACATAACTATAGCGTGTATAACATACTATTAGTTTACCTTGCTTTCGTGTTGTTTTTTGAACAACACACTGTTCCCTTAACTTTGACGGCAATCGTTTTTGGGGAAGGAAGGCATTACAGCCACTCAAAAAGGCATCGGCGGCCATGGTGAAATGTAACTAACCCCTGTTTCCAATACATGGACAGGCTGGGGGTCCACCAGGAAAGGCTTAGGGAAGGGTCTGCTAAATGACATATACATTTGTGTTTCCATGACTATGACTCACCTCCAACCCAGCGTCTGTGATTGTGGACCTCTTCAGACTGACCGACTTCACCCCCTTCTTGGACAGCGGGTAGTTATCAATGAACTCACAAATGTCCAGGTCTGAAACCCCGACCAGACAAAAGGCCTGGAAACCCCTGAGGGCAAAAGCCTGCAGGCTGACAAACTCCTTGTCCCCGCTGGGCAGCAGGCTGTACAACTCCTTGGCGTGAAGGATGGGCGTGACGCCCTCCCAGAACTTGGGCTGGTACAGCACCTTCCTCCAGGTCCGACACACCTGGGCCAGAAGGCACTTCTCAGCTGTGGTAAAGTACCACAGCAGCCTGTTGAGGAGCTTCTCATCCAGGGCCAGCTGTCGCTCTAGAGGTCGCAGCATGGGCAGGGCCATGGAGAGACCCAGGGGGAGCGAGGGCTTGGGGAGGGTGAGGGGAAGCTGGCGCAGAGAGGGTTTGAGTGCTGTCAGGTGGCTGGAGTCCAGGTCTGAACCCAGGAATGGGGCCGCGGTAGGCAGGGGTCCTAGAGGGTCCAGATGATAGGGCATGGGGGGGGGCAAGACGCCGGGCACCGAGGAGGACTGGCACAGGCGGTTCCTGGCGGCGGGTGTGCCTTTGGTGATGCTGGCACTGCCCAGGCCGTTGGGCTGAGGGGGTAGCTTCACCAGACCATTCCTCGGGACACAGGGAGACTTGAGCTCGCTTGGGGTCGACATGTTCAACATTGGAAACCTGGGGGAGAGCATAAAGAGTTAGTACGAAAGAGAGAGGGATGGAGGGAGAGAGGGATGGAGGGAGAAAGAGGAGGAGTCTGCTAGAGAGCATGAAGAGTGAAATGAGAAGGAGAAGGACAGAGCAAGAGAAGGAGGAATCGAGAGTGAGAGGGGGAGAGAGTGAGAGGGGGAGATGGAGAAAGAGTGAAGTAGCGAGAGGGATAGTCAGAGGGAGGGAGGGAGGGAGGGAGGGAGGGAGGGAGGGAGGGAGGGAGGGAGGGAGGGAGGGAGGGAGGGAGGGAGGGAGGGAGGGAGGGAGGGAGGGAGGGAGAAAAAGCCCAACATCATGGTCTTCTGCAAACATTACGTCAGACTTGGGTCCAGACAATGAATCTCAGTAAGACAAAAAAATTTGATGCATCAAAAGTAGTCTAGATCCCAGGACCACTAAGACAAAGTCCATCTAGACACTGTTTTTCTAAAGGAAACAATGAATTACACTTTTAACAAGGCTGTGAATTACCTGAAAGACAAGGTATGAAGACCTTCTACACCATCACAGAAAACATAACACTAGATACCCCATCAGGACCAGCCTGAAAATACTCCACTGACTCATAGAATCCATGGCGCTGACCAGACAACAAATCTCCAGATGGGCCAAACTCCCTGTTGAGACTCTGCATGCAGATGTCTCAACAGGTTGAGCACCAGAAGAGCAACACAGTCAGACAACAAATGAAGAAAAAACTAAATAAGTTATTCAACACACTGGGAGGAATCAACCAAAAAACTGAGCAAGTAGGAATCTTTCCTTGTTGTGAACAGAGAGTACACAGAGGCAGAATACCTGAACAGTGAGTACACAGAGGCAGAATACCTGAACAGTGAGTACACAGAGGCAGAATATCTGAACAGTGAGTACACAGAGGCAGAATACCAGAACAGTGAGTACACAGAGGCAGAAAACCTGAACAGTGAGTACACAGAGGCAGAATACCTGAACAGTGAGTACAGATGCAGAATCCCTGAAAAGTGAGTACACAGAGGCAGAATACCTGAACAGTGAGTACACAGAGGCATAATACCTGAACAGTGAGTACAGAGGCAGAATACCTGAACAGTGAGTACACAGAGGCAGAATACCTGAACAAGGCAGCACCAACATTAAGAAAAACCTTGACTCAGTGGCCTGGCTATTGAAAGGGGCCATCACAAGGTGACCTGGGTCTGAGAAGTTGTCAGTGTGAACGTGACAATTGCTAATCTGGACAAAGTCCTAATTGCTTTTCTGTCGGAACGCAAAATAAGCACCTATATGTGTCCAAGCCAATACAGACACAATTCAAACAAAGCAACTACATGTGTCCAAGCCTAAACAGAAACATATTTTCATCAAATCACACAGACGCCCAAAGATCTTGAAAACAAATCCAACATGATTAACTCACTGATCTATTAGGCTAAATAGCAGTCCAATCACAGCAGCGCGATTTGGGACCTGTTATCATGAGGACAGGGAAACCAGTGGAGCACAAACTACATAGCAAACATAACCAACATGTACGTCTTTGTTTATCTTCCCCTAATGATTCATACTTGAACTATTTGCACAGCGACACAACACTGCACATAGGTAATAGGTTACTGTTACTTATTAATTAGTTATTTATTTAATCTTTCTTATTGTCCACTTCGGCAATGTAAACAAATGTTTCTCATACCAAAAAAGCAAGTCTTTACAGTGTGTGTGTGTGTGTGTGTGGTTGAGGGAAGGAGACTGTACCAGAGCAGTAGAATACCTAAATCAGACATTGATATATAATGAATATATGCATATTGTACATATTTCATATATATAAAGGGCATTACACAATCAGGTAGACATGATCAAAAAAAAGTACTAGCCTAGAAAAACAGCAGGTTATGACTATTTTATAAATAGACTGAAAAGCTGCATTATGTCACATCATCCATCATCAGTTAAATATGATCTGTCTATCTGTCTGTTTCCCTAGTCCGAAGCATACAAACAACACAACCCAATTCTGTAAAAGCTATGACTATGAAAGACTTGATATGTCTCCCATATCTTTTGGGTGGTAATGTTGGAAGAGTCTTTGTTTTGCGGGCGTGTGTTTGATGTTTAAGAGTCCCTATTTTACAGAAACGAACACGACGTCTGGGTCAACAAAGCATTTTTGGCGACAATTGGCGACACTCCGCCGCAAGCCTAGCATTACAAACTGTACAGAGGTGGTGGCAGGGTCTGTATCTAAAGAGCCTGATCCATACTACTCTACGTTATTACGTAATATCACAGCAGCACGACAGTAGCGACCTGATAATAACACGTGTTTGAATAAAGACTATGAGGAAATTCAATATTTAGGCCGACGGGTGATGCCGAGAGCGGGTCCGTTAAACCAACACAACCTTCGCAAAACTACACCATTCAAACTCAAGCGTTCAGTTATCATAACGAGACACCTGCTGGTGATGGAACTTATGTAGGTATATTAATGCCATTATTACGATATCGACAACAATACAGAAGCTAGTTCCCGTAAACAAATTGTGTCTATGGTTTTGCTGCCTACAGCCTAATATTAAGCACCATACTCGGAGTAGTCTTAACTCTGCCCATAGTTTTCTAATATTAGACTCTGTCCCATAGCCTACCGATTTGCGTGTGATGTGTTTAAATTCGTTTTGGGCACGTATGGTCGGTGTAACAGAACAGAGATGAACGAGTACAGAGCCTAAGCGATGCTGCAGCAGAAGAGCTAAGCGAATGAGGGAGGCTATTTTCTCTCGCTCTACCTATCTCTCTCGCAGCGATAAACCAAAAAAGGTTATTCTGTTGCTCCAGCACCATTGTTTCTGCAATGGACTGCTCTTACCTTCCGACCAAACCCCGATACTTCCCCCGGACGAAGCGATGCTTCGCAAGTCTTTCACCAAATGGACCCCTGTCTCGCCACCATCGCCATGTTACTGGCAGCATCCACAGAGAATGGCGGAGAGGGGGGATGTTATTGGATTTTTGAAACTATGACGCGATGTTAATCGCTGGAAACGTTCATAATTACGAATCAGAAGCGACGAGGATAGAATATAGGGGAATAAGCGTGAAATTGGGACGATTGTCCTGTGTTGTTTCGTCTGCGTACCATTCCACGATGTCAGCGAATACAAATATCTGATGCGCTTGAATCAGGTCGGGGGGGGGGGGGGGCAGCAGCCTGTAAATAGAAGCCAACATGACATCCCTGGCTCACTGACATCAGCGGAACTCAACGGAGGAGAGAAGACTGCCGCGGTACTCTCTCTCTCACGCACTCCTCCCATTCTTTCTTCTTTATCTATAGTCCGGGATGCAGCAAACACACCTAAAACCAAGGGTTATTACACCCATTCATGAAGCTACTGTTCTCTGCTATGTAGTTTAATAACGTTTGTCATTGTCCTTGTCTCCCTGTCAGCTGACCATCAGCCATTTTTAGGACTGTAAACACTGCCGCCAGTAAATTGGCAAGTCTGCAGTACAGTTGGTCTTTAGACCAACAAATAATGATATTTATTCTTTTCTAAAATAATATATCAGAAAGAATGAGAGAAGCAGAAGGGATGCATACCCTGTTTCCCAGAATACATTACAGTGTCAACAAATGAAACAACCAACTATAGCAGAGCCTTTCTATTGATGTAGCCTGACTGCCCTTCTCATGTGATCCTCTACAGCACTGTCTACCAGTCTCTACCACTCTACAACACTCTAAACTAGTTTACACTACTCCCTACCAGTCTCTACCACTCTACAGCACAATAACAGATTAGTATGTATCAGTTTACACCACTCTGTACCAGTTTACACCACACTCTACCAGTCTCTACCACTCTCTGCCCATCTCTACCACTCTACAGCACTCTCTACCAGTCTCTACCACTCTACAGCACTCTACCAGTTTACACCACTCCCTACCAGTCTCTACCACCCTCTGCCAGTCTCTACCACTCTACAACACTCTCTGCCCATCTCTACCATTCTACAGCACTCTCTACCAGTCTCTACCACTCTACAGCACTCTACCAGTTTACACCACTCCCTACCAGTCTCTACCACCCTCTGCCAGTCTCTACCACTCTACAACACTCTCTACCAGTCTCTACCACTCTACAGCACTCTCTACCAGTTTACACCACTCCCTACCAGTCTCTACCACTCTCTGCCAGTCTTTACCACTCTACAACACTCCCTACCAGTCTCTACCACTCTACAGCACTCTACACCAGTTTACACCACTCTCTACCAGTCTCTACCACTCTACAACTCTCTACCACTCTACAGCACTCTATACCAGTTTACACCACTCTCTACCAGTCTCTATCAATCAATCAATCAAATGTATTTATAAAGCCCTTTTTACAACAGCAGTTGTCACAAAGTGCTTTACAGAGACACCCGGCCTTAAACCCCAAGGAGCAAACAACAGTAGTGTTGAATTTCAGTGGCTAGGAAAAACTCCCTAAGAAGGTTGAATTTTAGGAAGAAACCTAGAGAGGACCCAGGCTCAGAGGGGTGACCAGTCCTCTTCTGGCTGTGCCGGGTGAGATATTAAGAGTCCAATTGGAATAATAAATACATTTCTCTGGGATAAATCCAGAGTCTATTTGATTTTAGACTAGGTCAGAAGTATGACCAGGTGGACAAGGACAGGGACAGCAACAGGCCCCCCAAACCAGGTAATCCGCAGGTGTGGACCAGGACCTCATCTCCTCCTAAAATTTAAAATTGGAGGAAACTGAGAAAAGTTAGTAGTACATCCCTCATATCCCCCAGCACAATAATATAGCAGCGTAACACCTTGGAACTGAGACGGGGGGGTCCGGTGACACTGTGGCCCTACCCGGGAGAGGCCCCGGACAGGGCCCAACAGGCAGGAAATCAATCCAACCACATTGCCAGGCATCAACCAAAGGGACACCCACCAACCGCAACCCCCCTGAATGAGGGCAGAGTATTGCTAGCAGCGTACAGCCCAATTGCACAAGTGCGCAACAGAGAGTCAACAACAAGCCAGTGACTCTTCCCCCGAAGGGCATTGGAGGGAGGGCATCCCTCTACCCCTCTACAGCACTCTATACCAGTTTACACCACTCTACAGCACTTTCTACCAGTTTACACCACTCTCTTCCCCTATCTATCACTCTAGCTCTCGCTATCTACCCCAGGAAGGGGGGTCATGGCCTGACCCCAGGAAGTGGGGTCAAGGCCTGACCCCAGGAAGTGGGGTCAAGGCCTGACCCCAGGAAGGGGGGTTTGGGTTGGTTACGTTGAAATGCTCCACTGGTTCCTCTGTACTCATGGTAATGAGTCACAAATCCTGCTGCTGTGATTGGACATTACAGAATTGCATCTAACAGACACTGGAGTCTATCACTGTTTGGTTTGATTTCAAATAATTTGTAGGTCTGTGTGATTTAAGGGAAATATGTGTTTCTAATTTGGTCAAACATTTATCAGGAGGTTAGGAAGGGCAGTATCAGTTTTCACCTCTTTTTGCGGGCGGTGTTCTTCTCTGAAGTGACCAATCTGCCTATGGGGGATATACCGCCTCTCTCTGTAACAACACCATGCCAACTGAGTCTGTACATAGTCAAGACCATGCCAACTGAGTCTGTACATAGTCAAGACCATGATCACTGAGTCTGTACATAGTCAAGACCATGATCACTGAGTCTGTACATAGTCAAGACCATGATCACTGAGTCTGTACATAGTCAAGACCATGATCACTGAATCTGTACATAGTCAAGACCATGATCACTGAGTCTGTACATAGTCAAGACCATGATCACTGAGTCTGTACATAGTCAAGACCATGATCACTGAGTCTGTACATAGTCAAGACCATGATCACTGAGTCTGTACATAGTCAAGACCATGATCACTGAGTCTGTACATGGTCAAGACCATGATCACTGAGTCTGTACATGGTCAAGACCATGATCACTGAGTCTGTACATAGTCAAGACCATGATCACTGAGTCTGTACATAGTCAAGACCATGATCACTGAGTCTGTACATAGTCAAGACCATGCCAACTGATTCTGGACATAGTCATAGAGTCTGTACTGTGTATAGTGGATATAATAATTTTACTACCCCTTGAACCTTGTTGATATTTCTGAGGGGAATGTTTTTCTCTCTTGCTCATTCTATCTCTCCCTCTACCACTCTCTCTCTCTACCACTTTCTCTACCTCCCTCTCTTTACCATTCTCCTCCTCCATGTTTCTACCTCCCTCTCTCTACCATTCTCCTCCTCCATGTTTCTACCTCCCTCTCTCTACCATTCTCCTCCTCCATGTTTCTACCTCCCTCTCTCTACCATTCTCCTCCTCCATGTTTCTACCTCCCTCTCTCTACCATTCTCCTCCTCCATGTTTCTACCTCCCTCTCTCTACCATTCTCCTCCTCCATGTTTCTACCTCCCTCTCTCTACCATTCTCCTCCTCTATGTTTCTACCTCCCTCTCTCTACCATTCTCCTCCTCCATGTTTCTACCTCCCTCTCTCTACCATTCTTCTCCTCCTCCATGTTTCTACCTCCTTCTCTCTACCATTCTTCTCCTCCTCCATGTTTCTACCTCCCTCTCTCTACCATTCTCCTCCTCTATGTTTCTACCTCCCTCTCTCTACCATTCTTCTCCTCCTCTATGTTTCTACCTCCCTCTCTCTACCATTCTCCTCCTCCATGTTTCTACCTCCCTCTCTCTACCATTCTCCTCCTCCATGTTTCTACCTCCCTCTCTCTACCATTCTCCTCCTCCATGTTTCTACCTCCCTCTCTCTACCATTCTCCTCCTCCATGTTTCTACCTCCCTCTCTCTACCATTCTCCTCCTCCATGTTTCTACCTCCCTCTCTCTACCATTCTCCTCCTCTATGTTTCTACCTCCCTCTCTCTACCATTCTTCTCCTCCTCTATGTTTCTACCTCCCTCTCTCTACCATTCTCCTCCTCCATGTTTCTACCTCCCTTTCTCTACAATTCTTCTCCTCCTCTATGTTTCTACCTCCCTCTCTCTACCATTCTTCTCCTCCATGTTTCTACCTCCCTCTCTCTACCATTCTCCTCCTCCATGTTTCTACCTCCCTCTCTCTACAATTCTTCTCCTCCTCTATGTTTCTACCTCCCTCTCTCTACCATTCTTCTCCTCCTCCATGTTTCTACCTCCCTCTCTCTACCATTCTTCTCCTCCTCCATGTTTCTACCTCCCTCTCTCTACCATTCTCCTCCTCTATGTTTCTACCTCCCTCTCTCTACCATTCTCCTCCTCCATGTTTCTACCTCCCTCTCTCTACCATTCTTCTCCTCCTCCATGTTTCTACCTCCTTCTCTCTACCATTCTTCTCCTCCTCCATGTTTCTACCTCCCTCTCTCTACCATTCTCCTCCTCTATGTTTCTACCTCCCTCTCTCTACCATTCTTCTCCTCCTCTATGTTTCTACCTCCCTCTCTCTACCATTCTTCTCCTCCTCTATGTTTCTACCTCCCTCTCTCTACCATTCTTCTCCTCCTCTATGTTTCTACCTCCCTCTCTCTACCATTCTCCTCCTCCATGTTTCTACCTCCCTCTCTCTACCATTCTCCTCCTCTATGTTTCTACCTCCCTCTCTCTACCATTCTTCTCCTCCTCTATGTTTCTACCTCCCTCTCTCTACCATTCTCCTCCTCCATGTTTCTACCTCCCTCTCTCTACCATTCTCCTCCTCTATGTTTCTACCTCCCTCTCTCTACCATTCTCCTCCTCCATGTTTCTACCTCCCTCTCTCTACAATTATTCTCCTCCTCTATGTTTCTACCTCCCTCTCTCTACCATTCTTCTCCTCCTCTATGTTTCTACCTCCCTCACTGTTCTACTGTTCTCTAACATTCTTGTCATTAAAACAGAAACAGACAATGACAGTTTGTATGTCTCTCGTGAGATATTGGGTGAACCTTTCTCTCAGTCCGTATGTAAAAGAGGTTGACAAATTATTAAAAAAAACCCTCACGCACACACCCACACACACATAACAATATATAAACTTACCACCTCCTCCTGTTTGGCTGCCTGTGGCTACAAAAAAGGTTCAAATAGCTTCTACTCTGATTCCAGATCCTGAAGAAGGACAAACACTGTGTTGAGTACAGCTCTAGCATCCCATGTGGTGCTTACCACCTACACACAGACACAGACACACACCGCACAGACACACACACAAACACACATAGACACAAACACACATACAGACAAATACGCAGAAAGACACAGACATGCAGACAAACATACACAGACAAACATACAGACGGACAAACGCAGGCAGACACGCAAATAAACATAGACAGACAGACACACAGAAAAACACTCAGACAGATACACATCCACACAGACAGACAGGCAGCCAGGTAAAGACAGAGAGGGTCTTTCTCAGTGTAACTTCAGTACCAAGAGCATTTCTTTATACTGGTTGACTAAAGTAACTTTATTAACATGATTGTCTTTGTAGATGCTGACTACAGTAAAGTACCTTTATTAACATGATTGTCTTTGTAGATGCTGACTACAGTAAAGTACCTTTATTAACATGATTGTCTTTGTAGATGCTGACTACAGTAAAGTAACTTTATTAACATGATTGTCTTTGTAGATGCTGACTACAGTAAAGTACCTTTATTAACATGATTGTCTTTGTAGATGCTGACTACAGTAAACTATGTTTATTAACATGATTGTCTTTGTAGATGCTGACTACAGTAAAGTAACTTTATTAACATGATTGTCTTTGTAGATGCTGACTACAGTAAACTATGTTTATTAACATGATTGTCTTTGTAGATGCTGACTACAGTAAAGTACCTTTATTTACATGATTGTCTTTGTAGATGCTGACTACAGTAAAGTAACTTTATTAACATGATTGTCTTTGTAGATGCTGACTACAGTAAAGTAACTTTATTAACATGATTGTATTTGTAGATGCTGACTACAGTAAACTATGTTTATTTACATGATTGTCTTTGTAGATGCTGACTACAGTAAACTATGTTTATTTACATGATTGTCTTTGTAGATGCTGACTACAGTAAACTATGTTTATTAACATGATTGTCTTTGTAGATGCTGACTACAGTAAACTATGTTTATTAACATGATTGTCTTTGTAGATGCTGACTACAGTAAAGTACCTTTATTTACATGATCATTTTAGAAACCCATTAATGGCAAACTCTTCATCTCCAACATGGTGAGCGACAGTGTATGGAAAGTGTGTGAAACAGTTAAAAAAAATATTTGCAAAGACCCTGCTCTCCACAAATAGGTCCCATGTGTCTAACAATTTACATTCTGAAATGTAGCATACATGGTCAAGACAGGTCAGAGAATCAGCTTCAGATACAATTTCCCATTTTCTCAATCTGTTCTAATTGTTCAACCATGGTTTTACATCAGACTACTTTATAAGGATTATTATCATAAGAACGGTGCAATAAAAAAAGAAAGAAACATTATTTATAAAATGTCGGTAATATCACAATTTTCAAAATTATATTTTCCACTACGTTTCAGCAGCAGTTTCCTTATTCCACCACTTGGTGCACACAGTCACAGCTGTGGATGCATTTACCTAAATTCTCACACAAACTTGGCCTTGATGAATTCCACAGAAATGATTGCCCGCATGGCTTATGCACAGATTTGACTTTACCAGAAGTGACAATCTCTTGTGCATAATGTAACATATTAGCTACAACTGCAATGGTAATAGCCTATTGTATAGTAAGCTTTACACTTGTTCAACAACAAAGTAAGACATAGCTTAAAGAGTGGTTGGACAGCAGTTTTAAGCATGCATTGGACGTGCTAGTAATTTAGAAGCGGCTCTCAACCAACCACACAACTCAATAGTAGTAATTACACGTTACTTAATTGAGTAGATGACAGGATGACAAGTCTGTGGAAGGAAGAAAAAAACACAAAAATTCATTATGGTGGACTTTATGGGTCGTATTGGCCAAAATATTCCTTTGAGGAGATGGATATATGTACCAATTTTCATGATTCCCAAGTCAAATGGGCTTAGAGGCATGCGCCCTAAACCGTGTTCCCTAACCGCTATAATGGAGTGGCGGTATGCTGTTGAATCTATTCGGCCACAGCAAAACTATTTTGTATTTTGGCTGTGAGCATGTCGACCATAGATATAAACCATAGATGGGATCTATTATAATAACATGTATTATAATTTTAAATCACAGTTAATTGTTATCTTTGGAAATACAGTACTATACATTTGCAGTGTATTTAAAGTGCTATCCTGTATCTTCCTACATTAGACCAGAGCCATTTTGTACTCTTAAATTAATAAATTATTGAAAACTTTAACAAATGGACTTGTTTGTTAATATTTGGAAATCATTTTATGCATTATGCTATGCATGATTGTGGCTATTTATATATTAGAAAGGAAATGTAACTGTTATAAGAACTGAAATATTCAAGATTCGGATTTGAACGTCAATACCTCATCAACGAAATCTGCCAGAGAGAAACAAATTTCATTTTCCGAATCTGCTCACGATTGTATATATTTATCTTTCAGAGTTGTAAAGAACGTGAAAAACAGGTTTACTACAATGCAAGGGTTAAGGCACCTTCTCAAAAGTGCACCATTATCTGGTAATGTTTAAGAATCAG